>NC_057793.1:17392672-17642672 GCF_014905175.1 Aphidius gifuensis
ATGTATGTATCAACAAATAAATTTTCGCCAAATATTAGTATTAGTATACAAAAAAAACACCAACAATACTAGAAATCAAAAAAACGGATGAAAATACATCATCATCATCACCACCACTACCAATTATTGCTATTACTACTACTACTACTACTACAGCAACACCAGCAACGAGAGTATTACCAACACCATATAAATATTCATTATCAACACCAATTATTAATACAACAACAAAACCAACAATATTATTTAAAATGATAAAATCATCTGATTATGATTATACAGCTTTCAGGAATTTTATAAAAATTACTAATTAATTTGAAGAAATTGAGCAAAGAAATCAATGGAAAGTACAATTTATTTTTTCTTGGCTACGTCTTTTCCTTAGCTATATTCGCCATAATTAATAAATTGAAACGTTATTGGCAAATGTTGATAATTTTTTTTATTTATAAAATTATAATAATAAGGCTGGATTAAATTTTCAATAAATTTCGATCGTATAAATTTGTTAAGTTTTATATGTATAAAAGAACAAATTAATATTATATGAATTTTTTGGTTCATTTATAAATTAAAGTAATTGTTCAAGTTTAATATATCAGTCGAAAAAATATGGACTATATTTTTTTTTTTTTTTTTTAATTTTCGTATTTTTTTTAAATATTTTTTTAAATATTTCATTTATGAAGTTGAAAAAAATTGTTTAAATAATAAATAGCCTCGTCATTTTGCTCACTTGTCAGGTCAAATGATTTATAATGAATTTTTTAAATGTATCTAAGAGAAAGATTAAACCAAATATATTGATTTGTAGTCTACGTGAATCTCTTCACAATATTTTCTATAACGCAAATTAAAATATTATTGGCGAATGGCTAAGGAGTTAATTTAGAGTGCAAATTAATTTATTCGGTTTTATCTTTTTTTTTACTCATTTCTCAATAGTTTTTTAAATTATCATGGCAATTAAATAAATTAGTAATTTTTATAAAAATCCTGAGAGCTGTATAATGCTCTATTTAATGTTTGCCAGAGTATGTTTGTATTATGCGCATTGCAAAAAAAAGCGATAAAAGTCGCGCACGTTACCGGAGTACTACTAATGCCTTTCAATTATGCGGCGACCACATAGCGATACGGTTTTTTGAAGCAAGTTCGTCCTCCTGTATTTCTAGTCTTCTTGGAAACAGCCAACACTGAAAAAATACAACAACAATGGTTAGCGTTATTAATAAATTCGTTCGTTTATATTTACACATGTATAGTACATATGTATAATGATTGACTGTCAAAATATCAAATTGTCAACAAATAAGAAAGGTTATATTTTATTTATTTTTTATGTGTTTCTAAGCAAGTTGGTACAGCGGCTTGCAGTCAGGAGCGCCCTGTTCACTTACTCCGTACAGTCTGAATCTACGAAAAATACATTCTCTATAGCCATATAGTCCGTTATAGGGATTGTAAATTTTGGTAATCATCCGATTGGCATTACTTTTAATTCCGTTATTTTACGAAAATCGAAGTTTCCCAAGTAATAATTAAACTATTTTGCTTTTCTCAAATATAATATAAGTAGTGTATCTATAGGCGTTCTGGATCAGAGGGAGGTTGAAAAAAGGTAGATCGGCGAGGGGACAGGGGACTGCAACTCGGTAGGTAAAACAGAGATGGTAAAGAAATTTGTCATTTGAATTCCCAGTTGTTGATAATGCAGAGATGGTAAAGAAATTTGTCATTCTCAATTACCCTAGGTCAGTAATACAGATTTGACCGGAAAAATTATATTTTATCATTTTAAAGTGCAATTTCTCATCTCCCATGGCGTATGTTCTTGTGTCGTATGTTCCCATGTCTCATGTTACCGTGTCTCGTGTCCCATGTACTATGCATTATATTCTATACCCCATGTCCCATGTAGTGTAAAAAAAAAAAAAAAATTCTGTCATTCTCACATATGATGTCTCATGTCTCATTACTCATGTCTTATGGTTCATGTCTTATGTTTCATGTTATATGTCCCATGTCTCATGTCTTATATGTCATGTCTCATGTCTTATTTTGCTGTAACTGACAATGTTAAAAATCCACTGAAAATGTAAAAAAGCAAAATCATCGGGAAACAAAAAATTCAAAAACAAATCGCAAGAAAATACTATAGTTTTTTTTTTTTTTTTTTAAATGTTTGTTCAATTCATATTTTTATTATTTTAAATATTATTTTTTATAAATCATTCTTCAATAATAACATTATCATTTTGTGTACTTGAAACTTCGTCAGTTTCAGTATCAGATTGTTGATCTGTTACATACGTAACTCTGCAAAGTTCTACAACAAAAATTAAAAAATATATTAGCGTTCATATTAGTACCTTTTCCATTATGATAAAGAAATATTTACTCACCAACAGTTATAGTTGTACCATATCGATCATCTGTGTTTTACTTTGAAGTCACCTTTAGTGACAAGTCCTGGAATGAGTACAAGACCCATGAATTGATGTACTGGCGTCATGGTTTCTATCATTTCAAGAAAAGCTGCATCCGAATTCCTTTCATGAAGTCGCATTGGTTGGTGGTAGAAATTCTTTAAGTGTTCCATCACTGAATCGTTCTGCATAGTGGAAGAATGACTCTATGAATTTGTGACCCACCAATAATCTTGATTTAATTTTTGTTTTTATATCGTAAATTCCAGACATAAACGAATAAAAATTACTTGGTGTATGTATTTTTGTACAAGCATCTACAATAATTCGGTCTCTTTCTTTGGGAAGCTGGCGTCTATGTGCTAAGACTGCTAGACGACCACAGTGTCTGAGAAATCTCTTATGGTCACGATGTACATAACAAAGGCTTTTTAAGGCTGATTTCCTCCAAAATTCTCGTAATTATCTAGTGATGCAAGATCGTACAAGCATTTCTATAGCGTGGAGGCACCGCTTTAAAGGTGGTGACACCCGCAAGCTTTCGCAAGTGAAAGAACGCACCTATTCTCATTTCGGGCATCTCGCCATTTATCCATTATCCACGAGACAACGACGACAACGTTCATTTAGACATTAAAGGAAAAATTGTTCTTATTTCAAAAATATGGCTAGAGCAGTGCAACGTCCGGGAAACGGATTTATTTTCTTCCAGCAATTGGTTTCGGATTCGGAGACAGAACCAGAATATGATTCATACAAGCCTGTGGAACCTCCAACAAAGAAATTAAAAGGCCATACTGATTTTTACTCCCTACAAGTTAGTACATTTTCCCCCTTTCTATAAAATATAATAAAATAATAATAAACAAATAAATAAATAAATAATAATAATAATAAATAAATAATTCAATTTTTAAAATGTTAGAAGAGAGTTTATGAACATCGTGACCATAAGAGATTTCTCAGACACTGTGGTCGTCTAGCAGTCTTAGCACATAGACGCCAGCTCCCCAAGGAAAGAGACCAAATTATTGTAGATGCTTGTACAAAAATACATACACCAAGTAATTTTTATTCATTCATGTCTGGAATTTACGATATAAAAACATAAATTAAATTAAGATTATTGGTGGGTCACAAATTCATGGAGTCATTCTTCCACTATGCAGAACAATTCAGTAATGGAACACTTAAAGAATTTCTACCACCAACCAATGCGACTTCATGAAAGGAATTCGGATGCAGCTCTTCTTGAAATGATAGAAACCATGACGCCAGTACATCAATTCATTGGTCTCGTACTCATTCCAGGACTTGTCACTAAAGGTGACTTCAAAGTAAAACACGTGTTCATTGATCAACGGTTTGAATTTATTTCGGAGAACATGACATTCGTGCTGATTTTAAAACATTTAAGAAAGTTTTTCAAAAAAAAAAAAACAATAATAATAATAAAAACAAAACATAAATTTACAATTGATGTCCCCGAAAGTCTCAATTTTACATGAGCTGTTTATTTTTTTATCGTAACTTTAATAATCAAAAGAAGTGAAATAAAATGGAAATTTTTGAGATAAAGTTGAATAATTTGTTGGTAAAAATTAGACGCTTTTTTACGATAACGCATGATAATAATATTATAATAAAAAACGCCTAATTTTTTTTTTTTTTTTTTTTTATCCAGCAAATTATTCAACTTTATACTTCAAAATTTTTCCATTTTTTTTTTATTTCACTTCTTTTGATTATTAAAGTTACGATAAAACTAAATGCTATGTAAATTGAGGCTTTCGGGGACATCAATTGTAAATTTATGTTTTGTTTTTATTTCACTCATTTTGTTTAACTAATAATAGATTATGAAAATTATATTTGTACAAATCTTCTATTTTAATGTTTCCGTGAATACCATGATGAAATTATATAACTGTTAATTATATAAAAGAAATAACAAGTCTTCTTGTATATGAATGAATCGAAAATTAAAGCACATATATATATATATATTATATGTATAGCTATATGAAAAAATAAAAATACAAAACAAATTCTGCTATACCATCAATGGTAAAATCACCAACACATGCTTCTGTATAAACACACGTATATGCATGGAGAGTAAAATTCAGGGGAAGGGATAGGCGCGGGGTATGGCGCGACGTATCCGAAGAAATGTGGACATTTCAACTTGAAAATTTATTTTTTAGTAAGATTTGTTACCTGGCTTTTATTGAGTTGTATATCTTTTTTAATATTCGGTAGAAAAAATCGAGAGTAGGCTTATTGAAAAGAGAGGCATCGATATATATAGTGAAACTATTTTTAGTTTTTTTTTTCTAACATTAATTAAAGAGATAGAACAGAAATCAAAAATCGTAACGTCACAGACCGCTGACTTAAAATACTTATACGGTAAGGTCTCGCGCTAGAGTAAAATTGAGGCGAGACTCTACCGAGTCTCTTGATAAGGGCAGGGACGTAATCAACGCGAGCGTATGACTCCGACATTCTGTGCTTGCCGTATGGAGTGAGTATAAGAGGTTTCCGTCACTTCCGAGGTAAAAATCATCTATGGCTTTACTCTGCTTATACCCACTCTACCTCGAGCCTACTACTAGCGCGCCTCAATTATGCGGCGATCACATAGCGATAAGGTTTTTTGAGGCAAGTTCGTCCTCCTGTATTTCTAGTCTTCTTGTGTATTTCTAATCTTCTTGGGAGAGAGAAAAACATAACACAAAATAAAATTAAAAAAATAAAAAGTATAAAATTAATTTTTTTCAGTATACATATAGGATAGTTTGGTTCTAACTTTTTTTATTATCCGAAAAAATCGACATTACCGACTGCCAAAATGCGTTCTCCGTCATTTCTCCGAAAGCCTGACCAAGCCTTACTGTACATGGTTTTCCTCTATAGGCCATAAACAATGATAAATAATATATAAACAACTTTTTTCAAATAATAATTATTAATTATAAATTGATTATTATTTTTGAAGTGAAACTTCTTTTCGCAGGGTAGTGAAAAAAAAAGTAGTGTGTCGGCCATGTAACGATCGGTGCAAGTGACCGCTCGGAGCAAGCGAACGCTCATACCGAGCAAGCATTTGCCCATTTTACTCGTGAGAGTGAGTGAGTGGCTATGAGTAAGAAAGAAGATAAATATGTGTGTAAGTGTGCGTTGCCAATGTATTTTAATTTACGCTTGTGCAGCTGATCAGTTTGTGACGTTCATAAAAATAATGCATTAAAACAATTAATCAAAACAATAAATAAATTATTACAAAGTTATAAATTATCTAGTGTCAAGTGATAAAAAAAAAATCAATAAACAGAACCACACTAACATTGAAGGTAAGTGCAATATTAATAAATAAATGAGAAAAAAAAGCTCGATGAAGTTAAAAATAAATAATTGAAAAATAACAACAATAATAATATAAATAATAATAATTAGGTAGTAAAATAATAGAGTGTGTTACGTGACAGGTTTAATTTTATGTTTTTATAATAAAATAAACAAGTCAGTAGACAATATTTTAAAGTCCTCTATTTACTTATTCCCAACCGGGTAACAGGATTAGAGGTAAATGTGCGTAGTTTATTTTTAAAGATGTTAGAGGTGAATATCAAAAAGGTTTTTAAGGCGTTGTCAATCTGGATGGTCGACCTTGTAGATGGAAAATGTCTTGATGATAATCACTTGATAATAAAAATGGCGTAAATGTTAATTAATTTAACAACACAAATTAAAGTAAAACTATTTATTTATTGTATAAATTACATGATTTAAAATATATGCCGAAAGAAAGGTAGATGTTACCTTTATAATTAGTTATTCACGAGAGCAATTGTTTCCGAAAATACGTAGGTTTTTATAGAACTCGTAACAATAATATTTTGTGGTAGGAATATCTTTTGACCAATAATTATAAACGGTTCTCATAATAATCAGCAATTAATTATTGCTGACTTTATTTAGCTTTGGTTCAACGGACTTAAAATATTGTATGTTTCAGCAAAATGAAAAGAAAAGAATTTATTAATTTACAATTTGACAAAATGTTGAAATATTACTTTATATTTGAAATATCGAATTACATTGTGAAAATCGCAATTGCAAAAGCGAGTACGTCACAAGTGATATAATATATAATAAAAAAGTATAACATATAATTATTTACTAGTAAAGATAATGTATAACGTAATTCCCACCGGCGTAAGTTGACAGTTGGTTGCCATCTTCGATGATTTCATACGCGTGCGCAGATAGTAGATTATAACATAAACAATTGAATGAAATTATTATTGTTGATATTATTATTAATATTAACATTTATATTATTATTATTGTTAACTTTACTATTGATCTTATTATTGATATTGTTATTAATATTATATCATCATCATTTATATTATTATTGGTATTTCTACTATTGTTAATGTTAATATTGATGTTATTATTGATATTATAATTGGTAATATTATTAATATTGACATTGATATTACAATTGATATTGTTATTAATAATTATATTGTTATTATTGGTATTATTATTGGTATTATTGATAATATTATTAATAAAAAATATTGATATTATCATTTATGTTATTATTGGTATTTTATTATCAATGTAAACATTGATATAACAATTAATATGGTTATTAATATTAAAATTGATATTATAATTGGTATTATTATTAATATTGACATTGATATTACAATTGATATTGTTATTAATAATTATATTGTTATTATTTCTATTATTATTGATATCATTAATAATATAAATATCAATATTATTATTGGTATTGTTGATATTATTATTAATAAAAAATATTGATATTATCATTTATATTATTATTGTTATTAATATTTAAAAAAATATTAATATTATTATTATTTATGTTATTATAGGTATTATTATTAATATTAAAATTTATTTTATGATTGACAAAATTATCAATATTATTTTGTTAATATTAATTTGATATTATTATCAGTATTAACATTATATAACTGATATATATAACTGATAATATTATAACTGATATGGTCATCATTGTTGGACTCATTTTATCCGGCCATATTATACGCCGTATTATTCGCGTATTATACAGCTCTAATTTTTGGCGTCGTATTATACGTTTTATTCGCAGATCGATAAAAAAGAAATTATTAAAAATGTAAAAATAAAATATGTAATTTATTTATTAAATTGAAAAAAATGTCCAAGAAAAAGATGTAGCTAAGGAATTAATGTTGCTTACCACATAATTTTTTTGGCTACAATAATTCCTTAGCTACTGCTTGTTCTGGGTATTTTCATTTATTTGATAAATGAATTACGTGTATTCTATTAAATAAATACGTTTTTATTTTTTTTTTTTAAATAAATTACATGTCTATATGCAACACCGCTATATTATACGTTTTATCCGTATAATACGTGTATCATACGAAATGCGTATAATATTCCAAAAAACCACAAATGCCCAACACTGATGGTCATTAATATTATTATCCTTATTATTCATATCATTATTTATATTATTATTAATATCAGTATTGACATAATTATTAATATTAATATTGACATTTTTTTGATATTATTATTTTCATTATTATCCATGTTATCATTTATATTATTATTAATATTATTTTGCCGATATTAATATTCATATAATTATTGTTATTATTATACACAATGATACTTCAAAACTCATCCATTATCAAATATCGTGTAAATGGCGTTCATCATGTTTTTGTCTTAATAAATCCCTAATCAATATCGGCTGATATCGCACATTCCTATTGTATGAAACCCCATTACATTTTTATAGCAACTATGGATCCCGAACCTGAAGACTTTATGGAACCCGAACCTGAAGACGTTATGGAACCTGAACCTGGAGACTTTATGGAACCCGAACCTGAGGAATATCGTCAAAGTTGTTATATTCACATGCAAGCCCATGAAAAAGTCGGATATAGAGATGGCTTGGCAAGATACTTGCGACAAAAAGGATTCATTCTAAAACAATTTACTGTTGGTAGAACATTGAGATATTTTTATTGGTACGTTCGTGTCAAGATGGACGAGAGAATCATGACAAACAATTTAAGAAGTATTGAGAGAAGATGTTTGGACATGTTGCCATCCCGCCCAAAAAATCTCGTTCATTTTTTGTGGGATAATACAACGAATGAAGAGGGACCTTCAGTCGTTATAAAAATACCGAAGCCATGTCATTGCGTTCAGGTTAAACATCTCTGATATGTAACTAACAATTATGAAAATAGAAAAAAATAAAAAAAAAAAGAAAATATTTTTATAAATGAATGAAGAAAAATCTCGTTCGAATGTGTATTTATTATTATTCGTTAATTGAATTACAGCAAAACATATTATTATTAATATTATTATTGATATTTTTATTAATATTAATATTGATATTTTTATTCACATTGAGAGAAAACACAAGTTGCCCTGTTTTACCGATAAAGTTTATACTTTTCTCCACAAATAAATACTATTATTATTTTAATTTTTCTTATATAAAACATATGGGCTTTACCGGTAAAACAGGACAACTTGTGTGTCCTCTTAATATTGTTATTTTTGTTGATATTGCTTTGGATATTATTATTAATATTATTAATATTAATATTGATATTATTATAAATATTATTTTATTTATATAAAGATTGATATTATTAATATTATCAATATTTTTTCGATATTATTAATAATATTTCATTAATATTATTATTATAATTGGTATTGTTAATGATGTTATCGACATCACTTTTGCTCAACGATATCGACGATATTATTTAAAGATTTATTACGACAAAAATAACATAATAATTGCCGTTTACACGATATTTGACAATGGATCAGTTTTGGAGTATCATTGTGTATAATAATAAAGTATAATATCAAAAATAGTATGAATATAATAAATTATTATATTATTTTTTATTGATATTAATATAAATATTATTATTTGTTTTATTATTGTCATCATTTCTATTATAAATTTTGTAACTATTACAGATTGAAAAATCGATTGGTTTGAAGCAAAAATGGCAGAATCAATTGAAAAAATTGTGGATCCAAAAGATTCAGTTTCTCTTATTGAAAATAAAAAACGAAAATTAAGCGATGAAATATTACTTGAAAATCAACAAAATGTATTTGTTGTTCAAGCTGAAGTTTATCAGCCGTGTTCTCCTGCACCATTGATAGAAAAACCTATTGAAAAATTAGTAACGGCACCTGCCCCTTTAACGGAACCAGAACGTCATCGAATTTATCGTGCTAAAATAAAAGAGCAAAAACTTCAAAATAATCGCGATGAAATATTAGCTGCATCACCAGTACCACTAACAAACGCTGAACGTTCGCGGAATTATCGTGCTAGACAAAAAGAACTTCAGAATAATCCCGATGAAATAGTTGGATTATCACCTGCACCTTTAACGGAAGCAAAACGTCATCGAATTTATCGTGCTAAAATAAAAGAGCAAAAAATTCAAAATAATCCCGATGAAATATTATCTGCATCACCAGTACCACTAACAAACGCTGAACGTTCGCGTAATTATCGTGCTAGACAGAAAGAAATTCAAAATAATCTCGATGAAATAGTTGCATTATCACCTGCCCCTTCAACGGAAGCAGAACGTCATCGAATTTATCGTGCTAAAAAAAATGAGCAAAAAATCCAACATAATCCTGATGAAATATTACCACTAACAGGTGCTGAACGTATACGAAATTATCGTGCTAGGCAGAAATTAAACCTGGAGACCACATCTGATCATTTAAATATTGCTGATTTTTTAGCGTCAATTTCTGAATATTACGACACAGGCGAAGACGATGATCCTCCTAATAGTTCTTCTGATTTTTCATCTGTAAACGATGATGATAATGATGATGATGAAGAGTCTTCGACATACCCCGATTATGATCGATTCAAAGCAACTCACAAGCAGTTCAAAGTAAAATTTTTCAATAATTCTTTTGGAGTCGTCTGTTCAGTTTGTGACAGGTTATAGTTCGAGCGAGATCTGAAATTTCCGTCTTCGAAATATCGGTCACAGTTAAATATTATTATTCCAAATATTCAAACAGATGACATATTGTTGCGCGGCACATGCCGGTTTTCACTGTCACGAAATAAAATACGTAATTATGGCTACGTATAATGGCTTTAAATATCCGGTTATGCCGAATCATTCACCTCCATTAGACTTAGTTTCAGAAAGATTAATATCTCCTCGTATTCCTTTTATGTCAATTCGAAGATTACGACATTGCAATGGTCAATATGGAATTTATGGACAAATTATCAATGTACCTGTTTCGGTCAATACAATGGTTCAGCATCTACCAAGAAATATTGATGATGATCATACTATAAACGTACATATAAAACGGCGAATGACACATAAATCAAGTTATTTATATGGCTTGGTCAATAAGCGAACTATCAAGGCTTGGTTGACATATTTGATTGTATCTCCACTTTATTTACACTATGATATTGAAGTCGATGATTCATTTTTCAACAACAGTGAACAACAAGGTGAGATTGAAAATTTGAACTTAGACGATATTAGTGAACACATTCCAATTGAAGAGAGTCTCATAGCACAACAGGAGACGGTGATGTGGAATGAAGATGAATATCTCTGTCTTGCACCAGGTCAAGCACAGGTTCCTCATAGCTTATTATTTGATGAACATGCTGAGGAACTTTCTTTTCCTGCAATTTATCTTGGCCAATTCCGAAATTTCAGGGAAGGGGTCCAAGTAAAGCCTTTCACAATGGCTTCAAGTGAGTTGAGACGTTCCGATCGTCGAGGTGTTACACCACGCCATCTGTTGTATATGGCTATGAAAATAATGAGATTAAGGATTCGTGATAGTCTTACGATTGCCTTTAAACACGTTGGCAAAGATATTAATATTACTAAAAAACAAATAGAAGATGAAGAATACATCAATAATTGTCTTGAAACAAATCTTGCATTTTTGCGATCGATTCCTAACTCAGCTTGGTACTGGGCTCATCGGAAAAAAGATTTGTTTGCAATGATCAGACAATTGGGCAAACCAACATTACTTTTGACTGTCAGTGCTAATGAAATTGGATGGATTTTTTTACTTCAAACAATATATAAATTAAAGAATAACGGTGCAGTAGTTACCGAAGAATTCATAGAGCAATTACATTATAATGAGAAAGCAACCCTCATTAACGAACACTCAGTTTCTTGTGCTCTTTATTTTAACAAACTAGTTGATACTCTCATGAATGTCTTATTATCACCAAGATATAGCCCATTTGGTAAAAATTATGTGGTTTATTATTTCAAAAGAATTGAATTTCAACATAGAGGAAGTCCTCATGCACACACTTTACTTTGGTTGGCAGAAGCCCCAGATTTTGTTGCTGGTAAAAACTCTGCAAACCTCATAGAATTGATTGATCGAGTTATTTCTGTATCAGCTGATGATGCATCAGAGCATATAAATCTACAAACACATCATCATACATTCACATGCTATAAAAACGTTGTTGGAAATAAGACAGTATGCCGGTTTGAAGCTCCATTCATGCCATGTCGATCAACAATCATACTATCTCCCATGCAGAAAGAAGAGGATGGATTTGGTCGTTATTCTAGACATTATAAAAGTATAAGGGATCAACTTGAAAAAACCAATTATTCTGATATTGATGATTTTTATTTTAAAAACAACATTATGTCAGATAATGAGTATCACCAAATACTTCGAGCAGGAATCAAAAGGCCTCGAGTTTTTCTGAAGCGCCTACCATCAGAAAAATGGCATAACCCATTTAGTCCTTTTATATTGAATATTATGAAATCAAACATGGACATACAATTTATTACAGATATATACTCTTGCGCCAACTACGTATCTGAATATGTCAATAAAAGTAACCGAGGAATTAGTAATCTTCAAAGAGAAATTATAAAAACGGTAGACGAACACCCAGAGTTTGATATTGTTGACATTACACGTAACCTCGGTTTAAATATGCTCAATAGTATTGAAATGCCAAGTCAAGAAGCTGCCTGGTATCTTTTAAGAGCTCCAATGTCAAAAAGCTCTGCTGTCATTGTATCGATTCCAACGGTATGGCCATCTGAACGGCAAAGAATTAGAAAACGAACAAAGAACTCGAAAGTACGGTATGGCCATCTGAACGGCAAAAGAATTAAAACGAACAAAGAACTCGAAAGTATGGAAATTGATGATGATTCAACTGATATTTGGAAACAAAATTGGTTTGACAAGTATGAAAAACGACATGAAGATTTAGAAAATATAAATTTAGCACAATTTGTTGCAAATTATACATGTCGCAAAAATGGCACTTACATAAAACGGAAACAATCAAGAGTAATCCGTTACAGAAATTATGACATAGGAGATGACTTGAATGAGTATAAAAGAGAAATGGTTACTTTATATGTACCTTTTAGAAACGAAGATGAAGAGATCCTCGCCGAGTCAAAATTCATTGAAATATACGATACCAATGAAAACTTGATACTACATAACCGTCAAGAATTTGAAGCCAACTTGGATATTGAAAAAATTATTGAAATCAGTATAAATTTATGTCGGGAAGATGAATCGTTGGAGGATGATGAATCACATGAAGTGGGCAATATATTAAATGAGCCTAATCCTTTTGAGGCATTTTATAATGATCCTCGTGCTGACATGAATAATGATCTTCGTCTGGCAGTTCTTGATCAACTTGGTCCTATTGCAAAAAAACGAGAGAATCTAATGGATCGTATTCAATTCTATGAATTGATGCGAAAAACAAATGAAAAACAGAGAGGACTCCTGATGGAAGTGATCGACCATCTTCTGTCTCCAAACGATTCAGCTTTCCAAATATTTTTCACTGGCCCAGCTGGTTGTGGAAAAACATTTGTCATAAAACTGCTTATGGAAATATATAATCGTTACACAGACAACGACGGACACTGTAATGCTTACATCACTTGTGCTTCTACTGGAAAAGCAGCTGTTGCAATTGATGGGACTACAGTGCACACAGCTTTCAAAATATCTATTACAACACTCATGTCACTATCTTTTGAAGTTGTTTGTCAAAACCGTGCATTATTCAGATATGTCAAAGTCATCATAATTGACGAAATAAGTATGATCAGTGCTGAATTATTATCAAAAATCAACACGAGATTACAACAGATTACTGGTGATTTCTAAACAGCTTTCAGAGCACTTGATATAATTTTCATTGGTGATTTGCGGCAATCGCCACCGGTTCGAGCTACAGCAATTTATTTGCCATTAAAAAACTCAATGGTTGGACCAAAATTATGGCGAGGGCTAAAATTTTATGAGTTGGATCAAGTCATGAGACAAGCAAACGTTCAATTTGCTACAATTTTAACAAAAATTGGCAATGGAGACCGACTAGAAGAAGGGGAGATAGCTCTTTTGGAATCCAGATTCTATCCGAGGGCTCGAGCAGATGCTCTTTGTCCAGGTGGAATCCGCTTATTCTATACTAACGTTACTGTCCAAGAATACAATAATCGTCTTTTAAATAGTGCTGAAGATAAAATTGTATCTACAGCAAGAGATGTGTTTGCGGGTTGTTCATCGACAAATCAAGAAAATCTTTTACGTGGAAAACTTCATAAAATGTCACTTATTGATACAGGATGAGACAATATTTGTTCTAGATATGCATTATATGATAACAACAAATATAGATGTATCCGATGGGTTAGCGAATGGTGCCGTACGTAAATTGGTTTATATTGATCTAAATGACGCAAGAGAAGTTACGAGTGTTTGGTTAGAATTTCCTATGGGTATTGGAAAAAAAACGAGAACAAAAGCCGCTGGATACGCTGCAGCAAATAATATTAGTCGTACGGCTGTTCCAATAGGAAAGCAACCATCTACCATTCATCTCAACACAAGTAAAACTATCAATGTAAGACGTTCTCATATACCAGTAGTTTGCTCATCAGCCATGACGATTCATAAATCATAAGGCAGTACGTATGATGAAATCGTTTATGAGTACGAAAAAAAACATCCACAACCATTATTATACGTAGCTTTGTCAAGGGTAACAAATATTGAGGGACTTTATATAATAACAAAAAATGATGATTTAAAATTTTACCACTGCCGAAGAGCTACCGATACAACAAAGCGTCTAAGAGATGAATTTGCAAGACTTGCTACTAATCGTTTGGAAACAATCGACAAACGGCTTATTAGTTTTATAAAACAAAACGAATGTATATCAGTTTATTCGTTTAATTGTCAAAGTCTTCGAGCTCATGCAAAGGATATTCCAGATAGCGTTTTTGAAAATTCGAAAATACTTATGTTTTCTGAAACTTGGCTACATAACAACGAAAATATTGATTTTCAAAATTTCCGTTGCGTTATATAATACAAGCGGCCAGATGTTCGAGCAGCAGGAGTTGCAATTTATCATAATAAACGTGATGTAACGAATATTGTCAGTCCCTCGATAACTATGGAAGTGGGAAAAGCACTATTCCGTAAATCAGGACAAACACCGATTGGTTATTATTCTGTCGCTGAATGCATTACATCAAACGAGAAAATAATAATAATGGTTGCGCTTTACATCTCTCCAAATAATAAAATAGCTGATATAATAAAATTTATTCACAAAGCACTATTAATATATACTGATGAAGGTGCAGCGCTTTATGGTGGCGATGAAAATCAATATGCAATGATCTTGAGTGGAGATTTTAATGTTAATTTTGCATCACCTGATTCAGCGCCTCTCATAGCTTTTTTACATAATGTTTTCCATTTGCAAATGAATAATGATCCAGCAATATCAACCACCAGATCAGGAACAACCATCGATGCTATTTTTACGCGATACCTGCATAATGTTCAATCTCAAAATTACGTATCATATTTCAGTTACCATAAACCTATTATAACTACTATACCGATTGAGCAGACTGAGAATAAATCATTAGAAATTACAGAAATATAATTTTTGCAAGTAAAAAAATATTTTCATACGTCAATTTTACTAAATAAAAAAAAATAAAACAAGTGAAAACTATTTTCATACATCAATTTTGCTAAATAAAAAAAAATAAAATAAAATGATTATTTGTTTTTATTCCCTATCCAGATCTGTTGTGCATATATCTCTTTCTCCCTCACCCATTTATTCGCGAGTCGATCTACATGATACAAACACTCACCGAGCTGCGAAAGAAGTTTCACTTCCCTCGGGCGTACTACTAATTCCATTTTAAATATTTGATGTTGACTTTGGAAAATATACTTAACTCTCATAAAAATTGATATAAATATCAATCTTTATTATCTTGAATAAATTTTTACTGGTTAATTAATTATTTGCATTGTATTTAATCAAATTAAAGGGAATACATCAAAGTTAAATATTATCCTAAAATAAAATTGATGATTGAATATAAAAAAAAAACGATTTTATCGATGTAAATTAAATTTACTTTTCTTTTCAAGTTTTTTATTTAATAAAATTTGTTTAAACGAAATCGAAATGGATAATAATAACAGTTACAACTTTCAGTTGATGAAATATTAATTTTGAAAGACACAAAAAAATTACTATTCTCAAGACAGAACACAGAAGTTACGGAATAAATACGATGGTAAAAAAAATTAAATTGAACATAAAAATATAATAGTTTGAATAAGGCATAACTTTTTTAAGCTATGGTTTATATCAAATATTTTTAACTTGATTCAAGTAAATGATGACATTGAGTTAATTGTATCCAATGATTTTTTCAATGCTTCACGCATTCGAAGAAGTTGATCATGCTTATCCTTTCCTTCTTTCAATAATTTCGTCTGGGGAGACTAAAGATAAATAAATAAATGTTGGTTAAAAATAAAAAAAATATTCGAATAATAAAAAAATAATTTTGATGCTTACTAGATCATTGCTCTCGTAAATTTCTACTAACAACTTATAATTAACATACCTTTCCATATTTTTTATTATAAAGAACATAATAGTCTTTGGAACAATATTTAAATATGAATCAATCATGATGCGAATTTTTTCAACTTCTTGCATTTCAGGAATTATTGGCATTACATGAGTAGTTTTTGAAGAAGAGCTGGATTTCTTGTGGTACCTACTGAACAGATGAAAAGTCAATAAATTATAAAATTAGATTAAGAAAAAAGTTCATCATAAGCAATTAGTTTTACCTCTGAATTAAATTGACTAGAAATGTAATCAACGAAATCTGGATTTTCAGTGTTCGAATAACTGAGTTGTATTTTAAATAAAATATCAAGATTTTAATTACATTTTTTTTTCACATTCTTGGACATGTAAAATTATAATCATTTTTGAACAAATAATAAACTTTTTAATTCAATATAATAAAAGTATAATTAAAAATTTAATAAGGAGTAGGGTCCAAAATTCACAGTGGGACAAAATTCACAGTGGTACAAAATTTCTAGTCAAACTATAAGATGAGGTAAAGACGATAGATGGCTCTGAAATCTTTTGTCAAAAAACACTAAGAAGGAAAAACCTTTATGATAAGTGTTAAACATCGTATAATTTATAAACAATAAAAGCAACAGAAACCCTTGACTCTAAAGACACTATAACAATCGATAGTTTATAAACGATAATAACTGCATAAACCCTTGACTCAATAGACACTATACCAATTGATCATTGAGCAAAAATAAAACAACTGAGCCCCCCTCAAAATGCCTTACCCGGGATTTCAATAATAAGTACTATTTTTTTATAGTTCTTAAGGATGCAAGAATACGTTTTCGTTGTTTTTTGACATTTTTTCATTTTACCTTTTTTATTCCCCATTTCATTACGCAACTTTTCACGTTAAAAGAAATCTTTAACATTAATATATAAAAAAGTTATCAATATTTTTCTAGTGCGTCGCGCGACAATTAGTAAGAAAAGTACTGCGCGCGAAGCCTTAACGGTGGCTCTCAATTTGTTGTTAAATTAATAACTCAATAGATAATTCATAAAAATACCCAAAAATTTGCATAAAACTTCTCGATATACTGCTCAACAATATTGCCACTGACAAGTTACTCGATTTTAAAATTTCTTCGACTTTTTATTCATTCGAAGTTAGACAAATTGAATTTTCCATCAGCACAATACAATAAATAAAAAAAGTTAAACAATATGTAATAAATTGGTAAAATTAACGTGGAATAACGATAATAATATTCACAATTTACCTTCTTTTTATTTTTAAGTTTTATTTTTGCCCTGCACAATTAAGTAACAATAAGCGGGATTAAAACCAAGGGAAATTTTGTGGTGATAGGAATAAAGAAAAAGGGATTAGAATTTTAATAAATTTTGAGACACAACTTTGATTTTGATATTGAAAATTATATGAAATATATATATATATTCAAAAGAAATTATAGAACTTGAATACAGTATGAATATATTTTGATTAAATATTTGACCAAGACTACCTTTTAAAGAATCTCGCGATGAGTTTACGTTAATAAAATAGTTTAAGTACTTGATAATTTTTGACGATTACATTTATGATTCTTGAATAATAATTTTAGTAATTACTTACATTTGTATGACAAAAAAAAAACGTATTACAATTGGATTTGATTTGGCCAGAACGTGAAAAGTGGAATCTGACGGTGCGGCCAAAGCTTCTTTCGTTATACTTAGTGCTTCAGGTATAATGATGTCTTGATTCGAGTTGTATGGAAGATTGATGTTGAATATGTAATGATTTTACTTGTTTGAAATGATTTTACTATGCTTGAAATTTTATATTGAAAATAGACTGAGTTTATACTTTATACTGTTAAAAATTGAAAATGAGACTTAGAAATCCTGAGTGCTTGTACAGATATTTAGGCTAAGTTAATAAAATGAGTTTTAATTCAGTTTGCAATTACTGGGTGCTAATCGATCGTAACTGTGGGTCAGTAGTTCGATTAGTTCCAATTAACTGTTTGGCTGTGATGAATGAACTGAATGAACTGAATGATTTCGGACGTGTGGCCTCTTTTAAAGGGGGGCCTTGTCGCTGTTTCACACTTATTTCGTGGACTAATTCTTAAGTTTTCTAACTAGATTCAGGCGTGATCGACTCGTCAGATTCCGTGCTTTCCATTAATTATAAAATATTTAGTTAATTAAGTTTAGCGCATGTTTGGATTTATTTTAAAGATAAAATTGAGCTTGATTTTATTAGTTAATAAAATCAGCTAACTTGGTTTGTTAATTATTTTGAATATTGTTCGGAGTATTTAGGTAGTCGTTGATTGGTCATATTACTTAAAATTAGTTTTCGATTATATTTTATAAAAATAGTACATAGATTAAATATTTTGCATTTTTCCAGACACAATGGAATATATTTATTTTACAACTTATAGTTGTATTAATTTTAAATTGTATTTCAAACTAGATTCATAAAATTGGTTACGTTCAGAATTTATAATTTTCTGTTGGTATGAGCCATGTAATAAATGGTGTAGTTCACACTGAGATTAATGGCGGGCCTTATTTTAGCTGTTGAGGTCTGTTCATTACGAGTAGATGGCGCGTAGACCTCCGCTTTAGGCTTTAATGAAATGAAAAAAATTATGTGCCGAATATTACATGTGTTGGTACCGTAGGATATAACACAATATAAATAAATAAGTTTTTTAATATCACTATTGCCATCGCGAGCCTATAATAAAGCTACAGTCAAATTTTCAAGTCAATTTATTAATTTTTAAATAAGTTATCACGAGTTATATGTTTAAAAAAAAAGATTTTTTTCAAAAAAAAAAATTTTGTTTTTATTTTTTATTGCATTAACTAATTATGATACAAAAAAATTTATTTGAATGAAAATGTATATTTTTTAGTTTTATATATCACTGTATTTTTTTTTTTTTTTAATTTTTCAATTTTAATTTTTCACCGAAACAACGTCGCGTTTTCATGTATTCGAGCGCTCAACGTGTTATTGCATCCAGACCCTCAATTGTCGCGCGACGCACTAGAAAAATATTGATAACTTTTTTAAATATTAATGTTAATGAGTTTTTTTAACGTGAAAAGTTGCATAATGAAATGGGGAATAAAAAAGGTAAAATGAAAAAATGTAAAAAAAGAGGGAGAAAGTAGTAGAATTTCCATTTGTTTATAAAAATTGTTAATAACTTTTGCTAATTTTTGATTTAAATTTATTATTTTATTTTTTTTTAAAAGATCGGTTTGTTTTCAATATTCTTTATAAAAATTATTTATTTCCTTCTAGCAGATCAATAGATATCATTTTTTTCAATTAACACTAGCAAAAAATTCATTTATTAATAACAATTAAAATAATCAAAATTTTCAAAAAACAACGAAAACGTATTCTTGTATCCTTAAGAACTATAAAAAAATAGTACTTATTATTATAATCCCGGGTAAGGCATTTTGAGGGGGGCTCAGTTGTTTTATTTTTGCTCAATTTATAAACAATAATAACTGCATAAACCCTTGACTCAATAGACACTATACCAATCGATAGTTTATAAACAATTATAGCGACATAAACCCTTGACTCAATAAACACTATAGCAACCGATAGTTTATAAACAATAATAACTGCATAAACCCTTGACTCGATAGACACTATACCAACCGATAGTTTATAAACAATAATAACTGCATAAACCCTTGACTCGATAGACACTATACCAACTGATAATTTATAAACGATTATAACTGCATGAACCCTTGACTCAATAGACACTATACCAACCGATAATTTATAAACAATTATAGCCACATAAACCCTTGACTCAATAAACATTATAGCAACCGATAGTTTATAAACAATAATAACTGCATAAACCCTTGACTCAATAAACACTATAGCAACCGATAGTTTATAAAATAACTGCATAAACCCTTGACTCAATAAACACTTTAGCAACCGATAGTTTATAAACAATAATAACTGCATGAACCCTTGACTCAATAGACACTATACCAATCGATAGTTTATAAACAACTATAGCGACATAAACCCTTGACTCAATAAACACTATACCAATTGATAATTTATAAACAATTATAGCCACATAAATCCTTGACTTAATAGACACATAAACGCTTGACTCAAAAGACACTGTGCTAACTGCTACTTTATAAACGATATTACATTACATAAAGCTTAGATGAAAAAGACACTATACTGCAAATTCGTCACGAAAGATACTCTTAGTCTATTTATGAGCTTAAAAATTTTTTCTTGTAGCTAACTTCGTTCTTGAAAGGGTTAAAAGGTTATTATTTAACACAGAACTATTGTTTTAAAAAATTTTATTTCAGTAAAAACATACGTAAAAAACAATTTATAACTATACGTGAAAAACATGTTATAATCACAATATATTTTTATTAATATTCTATATTAAAATAATATTTGATCCAATCAAAACCTATCATTTTTTAAAATAATTAATAGAATTAAAATAATAATATTTATAAATATGAATTTTTCGTTAAAATTAAGCAACACGTAATAAAGAACTGTCATTTCTTCTCTATCAACTCAAAGACTTTTATGCAGATCCAACAGTCGTAGATCTTGTCAATCAAAATATACGAGGTATATCATCTTGCGATGCAGTCCAGTTTCTTCTTTTTCTTTTTTTTCGGAAAATATATGACTGCTTTCATTATTGTGTTGCTTCAATTTATCATTATTAGTGTTATTTTGATCAGCATCGGGGTTTTCTTCAATTATATTATTTTCAGCTTCGCAGAGACTTTCTTCTGAGTCAGAATCAATTTCTCCGATTCTTTCTTTTTGGTGGATTAAATCAAGTCAAAGACGTTAAAAAAGCTGATGATAATGGTGAGCTTGATATTGGTAATGTTGCTGATATGGAACAAGTTAAAGATTTTAAAAAGGCTGATGATAATAATAAAATTATTGTTGGTAATTTTCAATAACGATATTGATGTATCAAATCAAGTTAATGACGTTAAAAAAGCTGATATCAATAATAATAAACTCGATATTGATACTTCCGATATCATAAATAGAATAAAACAAGTTCCTGATGTTAAACAAGTTGATGATGATAATAATAAACTTGATATTGGTAATGTTGCTGATATAAAGCAAATTGAAGATTTTAAAAAGGCCGATGATAATATTAAAATTATTGCTGGTAATTTTGATGATGACATTGGTGCATCAAATAAAGTTAAAGTTATTAAAAAACCTGTAAAAAAATATGATAAATTCATTATTAAGTTTGATGATGATGTTGATAATTCAGATGATGATGTTGGTGGATTAAAACAGGTTAAAGACGTGAAAAAAGCTGATGATAACGGTGAGCTTGATATTGGTAATGTTGCTGATATAGAACAAGTTGAAGATTTAAAAAAGGCTAATTATCATATTGAGCTTGATGTTGATAATTTGGATGATGATGTTGGTGGATTAAATCAATTTAAAGACGTTGAAAAAGCTGATGATAATAATGGTAAGCTTGATATTAATACATCAGATATTATGAACGAAACAAAACAAGTTGACAACTTTGAAAATGCTAATAATAATATTAAACCTGATATTGGTAATTTTAATGTTGGTGGTACATCAAATAAACCAACTTGTATCAAGCAATCCAGCAAGAAAATAAGAAAGGTTTTTAACAAGCGTGGGATAAAATCACTTTCTTCAAGAAGTACAAAACCATTAAAGCCCAAATTAAATGTTAAAGCTGAAGATCTTGAAAGACAAAGAAAGATGTTGAGAACTATAAAACTATTGAGGTCCAAATTACGTGTCAAAGACGTTAAAAAAGCTGGAAATAATAATGGTAAACTTTATACTGATACTGCTGATAGTGTGGATAATATAAAACACGTTAAAGATTTCAAAAAGGCTGATGATAATATTAAACTTGATATTGGTAATTTTGATGTTCGTGAATTAAATCAAATAAAAGTTGTTGGAAAAGGTGATAATCATGATAAATTTATGATTACTAATTTTGATGATGATGTTGGTAAATCAAATCAAATTAAAGACGATCTTAACCAAGCTGAGAATAATAATGATAACTTCGATATTGGTACTGCTGATGCTGTTGAAATGAAAGAAGTTGAAGATAACATAAAGGATGATGATAATAACAACAAACTTGATGAGAATAGAGCTGAACATCCTAAAAAATATAATAAACGGGTATTTGATTTACCTAAACGTACAACCCGTGCATCTTCAAAAAAAAAAATGTAATTGACGATATGTAAAAAAATAATTTTTTCTATTTTGTCTTCTTTTGTTTTAATTTTTTATTGAAAAATAAAATTATTAATGGTCTTAACTAAAAAATGTAACTACCTTTATTTTACCTGAATGTCCAATTTATTTCAAAACTACCTATAATCATTAATGAATTTAATTGCATTTTGTGTCTTCTTCAAAGATGCTTTACAAAGAATTTATGTCTTTAAGTAAAGTAGAGTGTCTTTTGAAGAACACTTTATATCATTCACCACTTTTGTTAAATACTTTTTTGGTATTTTTTTCGTCGGATATTATATACTGTTTCTTCAATTGTTGTTATTTTTTTATGTTAGATATTATTTATTGTTTTTATTACCTCAAATTCGTTTGACAGTGTTAAAAGTTGAAAAGTGTTTTTTAAAAGACACTGTATTAAACTTACATACACAAAGAACTTTCGAAAAACCCTGTATCAATTAACCCTTCATATTTTTTTATTATAATGAGCATAAATATATTACACTGAGTCTTTTGAAAGACCCTCACATTAGTAATCTTTGTATAGTGTTTTTTGGAACACACTTTTCATCTATGAACAAATAATAACGATTAAAATAATAATTGATTTTTTAAGGACAGTACTAGAATTACATATACAAAGGTCTTTCAAAAAACCCTGTTGCAATTAACCCTTAGTAGAAAAACAACTAAATACATTAATATTTATATAAACGTGTAATAAACATATTATACAGTGTTTTTTATAAGTTTCTTATATTCGTGCGTTTAGTTCAGTGTCTTTATCTAGTATCGGGTTATTCTAAAAGTTCGAACTATAATGGGTCTTTTAGAAGATCCTAAATATTTTTAAAATAACCTCCTCTGATAAGTGGCACCCAAATCATTCTTGACTGTGAATTTTGTCCCACTATGAATTTTGAACCCTACTCCTTGCATTAGGATATACATGGAAAAGTTAAAGTTAAGTTGAATTAAAATTATCGAAAAATTTCAATATAAAAATAATAACCACAACAAACTACTTCGATTTATTCGATAAATTAATTACTGCTGGCACATTTTTAAGGAATAGATGTGACTTACCTGTTAATTTCTAAGGCAATAATGTGGTCAAAAAAATTAACAGGTAAGTCACATCCTCTCCTTAGACATTCGTCAATATAAGTTTAGTTTATTGGAACACATAAATTACTGCTGGCAAATGACTAAGGAATCAGTGTGTTTTACCTGTAAATTTCTGAGCAATTAATGTAGCTGAAAGAATTAACACATAATTCACATACTTTTTTTAGCTATTGGTCAATAGTTTTTAATTTCAATCAAAAGATAACAATTCTTAATATTTTCACAAGATTAAATTGACTCCCTTTTTTTTGTTTTTTTTTTCGGACCACCATATTTAGAGTTATTATCATCATAGAGACTTCGTATTAGGCTTCAAAGTCTTCGAGAGGTCTAGTTTTTTTTAAATTCAATACTGCAAGATAAAAATTATCCAGTTACATAAAGAAAAAATAAAAATAAAAATTACATGAGTACACAATGCGATTGATTCAGCATTGAAAAAAATTAATTATAAAATTTAATGTGTAAAATATTAACATGTATGGCTGTACATTCAAAAAGAAATGATCCAGCTATCAAGAGGCACGGTAGTGCCTCGCGTCAAGTATGAAAGAAAAAAAGAAAGTGGGGGAACGAGATAACTACCGTGCCTAATATACACGGCATATAGCTAACCTTAACCGTCTTATTTCTTGGGAATTCATTTTAAAATATGATTGATCAGATAAAAATATTTTGTCTTTCGATCATCCGATTGAATTAATATCAAACTTTTCATTAAAAAAAAAATCAGATTTTTTAGATGTATACTTTTTTTTACAACTTTAAAATTAATTTCAGATTTGATTCGGGCAAATTAAATAATGATATTTTAAGCTATGTTCCCAAGTGACATGTTATTGTTTATTTTTCTTTCCATCAAGTTTAATGAGTTTTTTTTACATCACATTTCAACAAAAGTATAAAATATTTTTATTCACGAAAGGATTTGTTTTCGAATATCTAAATCAGCTGCCAGAAGCATCGGTCTATAGAGCAAAAAAGCTAACATATTTAGATGGTGTAAAAAAACCTTTATATATGTCAGTATAGTATTCAATATCGCATCGATGGTGCGCGCGCCATTTGTTGTTGGGATATAGGCGCGAATCCCAGGTCTGTAAAGTTAGCACATACATTATAGCACAATCAAACCAGACTATAAAAAACAAAAAAAACGCACAGAAATTGCGGATTCCGCACAAAAAACGCATATGATTGGCACGTAACTCCTGATATAGTCCGGTTTGATTAAGCTATAATGTATGTGCTAACTTCACATACCTGCAAATCCTGTCATGCTAATTATGCTAATATATACAACATACACATGTTTGCTGATGAACGTAATCTTTTCGTTTTTATTGTGCTTTTGGGAATATATATATATTTTTATGTCATTAAATAAAAAATATTCATAATTATATATTTATTTGGTTTTAATTTGGATATTAATTGTCAAGGTAATTAATATTATAATAATACAATAAATAAATAATATCAATATAGATTGATGCATATGGTAATTAAGTAAATTTTATAAATTTGTATTGTGTGCAATTGTGTGATATTTTGGTGACAATTCATTTACATTTACAAATGAAAAACAGTAGAAGAAAAGAATGAAATTAAATGTAACCAGTGCAATAAAATTTTTAGTGGAAGAAGAAGTCTTTATGCTTATACAAGTTGAATTCATAAAATTGAGCTGGTTAAGACGATAACTGAAAACGAAACTTGTGTATACTGTGATTAAAAATATGCAAATAAAACAAACTTGTATTATAACTATTCACATTTTCATCAAGTCTCAGATTATCAAACTATAAATTGTCCATTCGTAGGTTGTGATGAATCTGTGAATATATAAGTATACTTATTTAAAACTGAGAAAACACATTTGAAACAAGCATCATTATGGAAGAATTCACTTTTCTTAATGATGATAGTGATTACAATGTTATTTGTTCATTTATTCATTTAATCAATAATAATTAGTGTGATATTTTCTAATATAAATTATATTTATTCATTGTAAAATTTCATGGATTGGAAGGGTAGAGTTGAAACTAAAAAGGCTCCTACTTATAATAAAAGATACGAAGAGCAGAGTTTTGGTAATTCCAACACCAGAAGACAATACATCTGCAACTGCAACTTTAAAAAATTCAAAACCACTGTATGTCCATCTATGATGGATGTTTCAGGTGTTAAAGATCCTGACAATAATAATCAAAGTAAGAAGGCGAACTCACGACAAGCTAAAATTTCCGCTTATAAACATGGCGGCTATAAAAATAACCAAAAAGTAACTAAATTCACTGAATTATCACTGAATTAACTACTATTTACTGAATTAACTGCAAATCGGTGGTGTCTCTCCATGACTGCAGAACAAGCTTGACACCACCAAGCTTGTTCTAAAATCACGGATTTGCGATGAATTTAGTAAATATAGTTACTTTTTGCCGCCATGTTTACAAGCGGAAATTTTAGCTTGTCGTGAGTTCGCACCCTAAAATTGATGTCAAGTATTGGTTATTTGATTGTAGAAAACCTTTAATTTTCGAAAAAAAACTCTTTTTGAAATAATTCCATGTTCAATAAGAGGTATTTTATATTTTGTTATTTTTGGCTTATTATTCTTATTAATATTATTTTATTATTGTTTTGAGCCAAAATAAAACAACTGAGCCCCCCTCAGAATGGCTTACCCGGGATTATAATAATAGTTACTATTTTTTTATAGTTCTTAAGGATACAAGAATACGTTTTCATTGTTTTTTGAAAATTTCGATTATTTCAATTGTTATTAATAAATGAATTTTTTGCCAGTGTTATAAAAAAAAAATCAGTCCTATTATCCGCTGAGTGCTGTAAGGAATTGAATAATTTCCATACAGCCGGTCTTTTCAAAGAAATTAAAATAATAAATTTAATTCAAAAATTAGCATAAATTATTAATAATTTTTATAAACAAATGAAAATTCTAATACTTTCTCCCTCTTTTTTTACATTTTTTCATTTTACCTTTTTTGTTCTCCATTTTGTTACGCAACTTTTCACGTTAGAAAAACTCATTAACATTAAGATTTAAAGAAGTTATCAATATTTTTCCAGTGCGTCGCGCGACAATTAGTCTGATGGTACTAAGTAATTTTATATACTTTTTAATATTATGGTTTTTTCTATCGAATGATTGAAGGACTTTACAAAAAGATGTGATATCTAAACGAAAAAAGAAACACAGTTTTTTTTACAAAAAGTAGCGTCAAGTATTCGAAATCCCCACTAATTATGTGATTATAGTAATTTTATTTTATATTGATATTAATTAATTTTTTAGATACAAAAAGGTATAATACCAAAATAAGTCAAGAAGGAAATATTTAACGCATATAATTAAGTCTTAATCTTTGACAAAATTTTATACTTGACCCCACCGGGTTCTTCCCAAAAAAAATTTAAAGCCTACACACGTCTCGACAACAGAGTTAATAGTATTTTCCAATTATCCATTATTATATATATGGAGCATTCTGAGTCACTTCTGCTGGTTATCTGCCTGACCCTCACGGATTGAGTTGAAAATTTTTTTATATATTCTTTTTGGCTTTTTATGCCTTTTATAACCTTAACTTATCCTTAACAGGGATATCTTGATCCAATCTGGATCCAGACTTGATCAAGTAAAAATAAATAAATGAATTATTTTTTAAATACCCCGATAAAGCTGGTTAAATTTGACAGAAAATCTTGAGTATTAGGCAACAAAAATCGTGTATTCTTCGTTTTTTTGGTGATTACCGTGACTGTCATAATGTTTCTCTCATCACGAAAATCATTGTTACCATTTAATACACACATCAGTAATTAAATGTTACCAAACTAGCCGGACGGTATGTACTGGCTAGTTTCGTAACTGTCACCAAACAGTACAATTGGTCACGAAGTGTACAGTTTCGTGACTTACCTTGTTAACAGTGAATAATTCATAGATATGATGTCTACATAGTATCTTCCGATATACAATACTTCTTGATAATGTTTCCGATCGATTTAAATGACGTTATATTGTTCCAATGTGATTTAAAATCTTTTAATTCAAATTACTAAATCTTTTAGCTTTTTTACCATTATTTTGTCTTTATATTCATTTTTAATATTTCTAACTTCTTTAATTATAATCGTTATCGGTTAAATAAACTATAAAAGTCATCTTGAATGTTTGTAGTTCATTAACTACACAATTATTAAGGTTTCTCACTATTTCTGATAAAGTGGCTCTTTTCGTGACAGTCACCAAAGTAGACAAATCGTACGATGTTAGATTGGTGACGGTCACCAATCTAGCCAAGAGTCACCAAAGTAGCCACTTGACTCCTAAAATCGTCACCAAAGTAGCCACTAGACAGATATATATATATATATATATATATCTCTATACATATATATACTTTTTTCGTCAATCAACAATTCAATAATGAATGCGTATGACACAATATGACACGAGTGCCAAATATATATTTTACAGTGTAAAAGGTGGTGCAATTGTCCCAGATATCACCAAAAAATCTAGTTGAATTCAGTTACAATGCTAATAAGCTGAAGGTTTGAACTCATGATAAGCCTAGTTTCGCTTGTAAAGCGCGCTAGCATGTGTAACAAGTTAGGGCTTCAACTCACGACAAGCTAACGTTTGCTTGTAAAGCGCACTGAGCACGCGCAACAAGTTGGGTTGTTTCGAACTTGTAAACATAGCCGTCCTTATTCCCATAAAACTAGTAATATCCCGAGTAGAAATGTGTTCAGGATAGCCTGAACCCTGATCTGGATCGGATCAGGAAATCGTAAGGTTATCCTTGTTCAGGTATCCTTACCACATCCTGATCCAATCTGGATAAGGATATGATAAGGCTTTGTCTATTCAGGTATCTCCATCACAAACTGATCCATTCTAGATCAGGATAACCTTAACTTATCCTTATTAAGGATATCTCAATTCAATCTAGATCCGGGCTTGATCAAGTAAAAATTATCTGATAATTTATTTTTTTTAAAACAATTTGCCTGATCCGGATAGAATCAGGATAACCTTAACTTATCCTTAACAGGGATATCTTGATCCAATCTGGATCCAGACTTGATCAAGTAAAAATAAATAAATAAATTATTTTTTAAATACCAATTACCTTATCAAGATAACATCAGGATATCCTTAACTTATCCTTATTAGCGATATCTCAATTCAATCTGGATCCAGATTTGATCAAGTAAAAATTACTACATAATTTATTTTTTAAAATACAATTTGCCTGATCCGGATAGCATCAGGATAACCTTAACTTACCCTTAATAAGGACATCTTGATGCGATCTGGAGTAATTTCTATATTTTTCGGACTGAACACGTACAAAAAAAATAATTATTTTATGTTTTAATTTTTTTTTTATATTTTTAATAGTTAATTATTCTTTATCTATATTTTTTGTTTATTTATCTACTAACTCATTTATTTATTATTTATTAATTCATAGGAATGAAAAAATCTTCTCGAGTATCGTTTGTCAGAATGGCTCAGTGGGTAGAGCGTCGCCCGCATATTTTCAATTCCGCGTTCGAGGGTTCGAGACCCGGTCACAGTAAATTGATTCGGGTCAGGCTTAAGAGCAGAATTTTCAGGTTTAGGTTGAGGCTTAGGTTAGTTCCATAATGTGACGTTCATACATCCGTCATATATTAACCACTATATAAGAAAAAATATGGAAAAAAAAATATTTTTTTTTAAAAAATGCAAATGTTCCCTGGTCCATTTCGGATCATGTATCCTGACCAGGATTAGATCCAAATTCTGGATCCATTTTGGATCATGTAACTTTACGTTATCCAGAAGACGACATCAGGTACCCTGATCCAATCCGGATCCGAACCTCACCAAAAAACATTACCATCCTGATCCATTTTGGATCCAGAATCTGGATCCGGTCTTGATAATCTATCGTGATCCATTTCGGATCATGTATCCTGACCAGGATTGGATCCAGATTCCGGATCCATTATGGATCATGTATCTTTACTACAGCCTGATCAGGTATCCTGATCCATTTTGGATCCAGAATCTGGATCCGGTCTTGATAATCTATCGTGATCCATTTCGGATCATGTATCCTGACCAGGATTGGATCCAGATTCCGGATCCATTATGGATCATGTATCTTTACTACAGCCTGATCAGGTATCCTGATCCATTCCGGATCTGAACCTTACCATCCTGATCCATTTCGGATCCAGAATCTGGATCCGGAATGGATTTGAAATCGGGATATCCTGATCAGGTCCTGATCAGGACCTGACTTAAATTTCTACTCGGGACGTCCCCAACTACCCTGGTAAAAAAAAACTGGCAGATTCTGGGAGAATAAACTGACAGAATCTGACAGTTGTTCCGAAAACCGGTCTAAATCTGGAAGAATCTGGCAGAATCTGCAATAATCTGTAAGAATCTGACAGAATCTGGCAGTTGTTCCAAAAACTGGTATAAATCTGTAAAAATCTGACAGAATCTGCAAAAACCCGACAGAATCTGCAAGAATCTGACAGAATCTGGCAGTTGTTCCAAGAACCGGTCTAAATCTGTAAAAATCTGACAGAATCTGGCAGAATCTGTAAGAATCTGCCATAATCTGTAAGAATCTGTAAGAATCTGCCAGAATCTGCCATAATCTGTCATAATCTGCCAGAATCTGTCATAATCTGCCAGAATCTGCCAGACTATTTTTACGCAAAAATTCTGAAAAAAAAAAAAAAAATTCTGGACAAATTATTGTGGTTATTACAAACATCACGGTAAGGTTTTTTGAAACTTGAATATGTTTTTCAAATTTTTATATGTATCATAATCTCAGTTCCTATATATGTGAATTAACTCTGACGTGAGCTTATGTGAGAATCGTTGAATAAAAACTAACGTAAAATAATGATAAATAAGCTATAAAAGGATAAATTATAACATACTAATAGTTCGATGACGACTTGATGGGGAGACATCAAGTTGTATTAATTCAAAAAAATCAATTTATTGAAAAAAAAACAATATTTATAAATTGAACTGGCAGAATCTGGCAGAATCTTGCATGCTGTTGGAAGTCGAATATGTGGCTGACAGAATCTCGCAGAATCTGTAAGAATCTGCCAGACTGTTGGAAACCGGATATTCGGCTGACAGAATCTGGCAGAATCTAACAGACTGTTAAGATCGAGTATTTGGCTGGCAATACCTGACAGAATCTGACAGAATCTGGCAGACTGTTGAAAGCCGAATATTTGGCTGGCAGAATCTGCCAGATTTTTTCATTCTTTGTCGAATCTTGCAGAATCTTGTAGAATCTGCCAGAATCTAATAGAATCTGCCAGAATCCTGTAGAGTCTGCCAGAATCTAACAGAATCTGGCAGATTTTATTCACCAGGGCATTGTGGTTTTTATAGTAATTTTACGTGTTGCGCATGCTTAGATCACTCAGAATTACGTCAGCCATGTTTGCAAGCAAAAGTTAGCTTGTCGTGCGTTTGAGCTCTAAGACATTAATTTAATATAATTCAAGAACTTCTCATAGATTTTCAAAAAGATCACCCTTGTCACGCTCTATTCTTGTCTCTTGTAAGTAGTGTCTCTACCAGAGTTGTAGATACGCGGTTGGTAAGGGGAAAGGTAGATCGGAGGGGACAGGGGACTGCAACCTGATCGGTAAAACAGAGATGGTAAAATAGTATAATTGATTTTTATCATCAGTCGGTATAGAAGAATTTTATGTTGTATCAATATATTATAAATTTAAAAAAAAAAAAAATTCCGAGCTGGATTCGAACCAGCGACCTATGAACAAATATATATATATATGTGGGGCATTCTTAGTCAAATCACGGGGTCATCTGCCTGACCCCCTGCGATTTTGATAAGATGAGCTATTTTTGGTTGATTTTCGGCTGAAATTAAGTCTCTAATTTTTTTGAATTTTTTCATCAATTTTTTTAGACTCCATTATTTTAAATATCACTAATTATGGAATTTCTCAAAAGGGACCCTTTTTTTTTGCTTGAATTTTTTTTTACAAAATAAGGTACACAATACACGCATTTTAAGCATCGCAAAAATCTGGGCCCAGAAATATAAATATTTTTTTTTTATTTTTAAAAATTTTATTTACAGCGAAGAAAATTTTTGTTTTCAGCAAAAAACATTTTTGTTTTCAGAAAAAAAAATTTTTTTTTTTCAAAATGGATATTTCATAAATTTTCGTTTTCAAAAATTCAACTAAAACTAGATTATTGCTCGGTGAATTTTTAGTTTCTGCTTTTTTAGAAATTGTTTTTGCTGAAAATAAAATTTTCAAAAATCAAAATAAAATATTTATATTCCTGGGCCCAGATTTTTGCGATGCTTAAAATTCGTGTATTGTGCAACATATTTTAAAAAAAAAATTCAGGAAAACAAAAGGGTCCCTTTTGAGAAATTCCATAATTAGTGATATTTAAGATAATAGAGTCTAGAAAAATTGATGAAAAAATTCAAAAAAATTAGAGACTTAATTTCAGCCGAAAATCAACCAAAAATAGCTCATCAACCAAAAATAGCTCATCTTATCAAAATCGCAGGGGGTCAGGCAGATGACCCCGTGATTTGACTAAGAATGCCCCATATATATATATATATATATATATATGATAGAATTATATTTGATACTAATTTATATTAGAATGAAATATATTTTACATTATAATAAAACCAATCATGACCAATTTTTTTTATTATTTATAAACATGAAAAACGAAAAAGAAAAAAATTTGCTGACTTTCCATACAAGTTATTTTTCAAATCGACCTATGTATATATAAATACAATTTTGCAAAAAAATTAGCTGACTCTTTATACGTGTAATTTTTCAAATATAAACTAATAAAATGCTGTAGTAGTATTTAATTGTTTATGATAAAAAATAATTATTAATTGCAAAAAATTAATATGCACGTGAGAATTTGCTGACTTTAAATACGTGTCATTTGAATGGGTACTCCTTCTACTATTCTATTGTTTTTATCCCTATATAAACGAGAAGTTTTTGTGAAATTTTATCATTCGAATATCAAGACTGTCAAGAAAGGTAAGAAAGCAATTTAATAATATACATATACATTAGTCATTATTATATTTATACATATTTATTTACTTGAAATTATAATGTTTGTAGAAAAACAGCATTAAATAAAAATGGAACAACAATTGAATAATGTTGCTAAAATGGAAGGCAAATTGGATCTTAAAAAAATGTCTGACTTGGATGTTAATGGAAAGTACAAAGTAACAGCTCTACAGAAGATTCATAATGAATACAATGGAGTTATGGCTACATTGAATGATGAATTTAATGTCTTTCTACCAAGCAGAATCGCCAAGTTTATGAAAAATAATGATTATTTTACGAAAATTGAAAAAGCAGCGATCGATGGATGTTTGGATCTTCTTTTTTTGGGAGAAAAATACAACAAATGTGAGTTTATTTTGTCATAAAACGAGAAAAATAAAAAAAATTTGTTAACTCTTCTTCAAATGTAATTATTATTATCTAGACAAAAAAAATAATTATAATATAAAACTGATAAACACCAAGACTAAGCGACTTTCAAAAAATTGTAAATTATTGAAAGATTTGACAAAAGATGTTTACTATGCTGTGACGAAAATTCAAAGTTACTATGGAAAAAAGTCTGGTGCAAGACTATCAGTCGAAATAAATAATAAATATACTGTTTTTTTACCGAAAAATGATGCTGAATATTATTTTTATAATAAAAAAAAGTTCCTTGAATTAGCGGATGGTATTAAAAGAAAAGTTTTAACATTACAATGTATTGGAAAAAATAATCAAGTTGTATTATCAGAAAATTGGCCTGAGCCTATACACACAATATTCAATAAATAATTTTTTAATTACATTTAAAAAATTCATTTTGTTATAATTTTTTTTATTTAAAAAATCTTATACCTATATACATTGTAAATATAATTATTTATAATTCTGATTCATTTTCCCATGTATCATGTTCAGAATCGAAACCTAACCATCTTACAAGTACTTTATTTTTACGTTTTTTTAAATGTTTTTCGACAAGATATATATCTGGATAGCGTACTGGACTCAGTTCTTCTTGATAAAAACATCCTTCAACATTGTTATCTTGATAGTCAGCAAGCTTGTATGTTATTGGTATTGTATTCAATACTTTTGCGATTGTAAAAACTTTAGTTGTCCAATTGGGAGTGTAGCCTTTTTCGAAAATTTTTTTATATTTACTTATTCGCACTTTATCACCAATTTTAAATTTTTTTTTTATCAACTTTGATGTGACACAAAACATTGGATTTTGATTATGATATATTTCCCTCAATATATCCTTTTCATTGTTTTTAGTTACATTTTTTGGTTTCATTTTTATAGTTCTGTGCTTTATATTATTATAATTTCTAATCAATTCAGGAAGTATAGTCAACCATTTATAACTGCCTTGGAATGGAAATCTTTCCCACATTTGATTTTTCAGGATTCTGAACCTTTCGACTATACTTGCTTTTAAAGTACTATATGTTGAGTACATATTTATATTATATTTTTCCATGAGATTCTTAAATTTACTGTTGTAAAATTCTTTGCCTTGATCGACATGTAAATGTTTTTTTGGATATCGACCTTTCAGGAAAACAGATTTCATCGCTGCAGTAACATCTTTTGCACTTTTCTTCTTGAGTGGTACAGCAAATGCATATTTGGAAAAATTATCAATTATTGTAAGTATAAACTTGTAATTTTCATTTACCGAAGCATATGCACTCATGTCGACAAGATCACATTGCTATGTTTTATCAAGAGCTCTTATGTCAACATGTCTACGTTGATAATATCTGCGAGCGGGCTTGTGTATATCATGTGCCACAACGCTTCTCAAATAGTTATTGTCTTCTTTTTTATTATTTTTTTTTGTTTTATTCATTTTTATTTTTGATTTTCTAAACGTACTCCCAAATTTTCTGTCAAATAGTGAGATATACTTGCAACTTCTGTACTCAGCTCATCTAATGTATGACGTGATTTTTCAACACTTTTTTGCAATGTGTCCACTTTGATTGTCAGTTTACTAATGACTTCAGTGATATATTTTTGACTATCTTCTTGCATTATTCTAAGTAGATTATTAGTTTCATTATTAATTAGAATCAGTGCTACTTTTTTTGAGACAGCATCATTCATGTCTTGAGCATCGGCAATGTGACATAATTTTTTTTCTGCAATGTCATAATTTCCTTCTTCTGTAAATTTGAAACCTTCTCCAGGTGGTCCTCTTATTGTATCGCCATCATTTTTTCCTCCGATAGAATATTTTCGTTTATTTGATAATTGACGTCCGAATATATCAACACTAGACATTATTCCACTCCAATGTCCTTTTAGTGACTGTACATTAAAGACTGAATGAACATATATATTAACAAATAATACCAGCTTCTCTTAATTCTTCAATAATTGAAAGAATTTCATCAGCGTGACTATTATTGCCATCTTTTTCTGAAGCTACAAGTAATTGAAGACGATTGACAAGCTCATTGGGATCATTCCAATATATATAATTTGTATTATTTATTTTCTTATTTTTTTGTAGTGTTTTGTATTTTGGTAATACAAGTGCTGAACCTTTTTTGCTCTCTACTTTTTGTTTTCTCAAAGACTTGACAAACAGTGATACATAATTTTTATATTTTTGTGTCCTGTTTGTCAGAAATGCACCATCAGGTTTGAAATTTTTACGATGTGCATTTGTTAATTTTATAATTTCAATAAAAATTTCTCGATCAACTTCCCGAATAATAGATGCATTAGGTGATTGTTGAAATAATAACTCCAAGAGACCTGGAGTAGCAGGATAAATTTTATCTTTCACATAAATATAATGATTTTTCAAATCAATCATTAAATTACCAAACGATAATTCATTGTTTTTCAATTTTTGGATGGTGTACATTGTATTTTGAGTCTTGTCATAAGAATTTATTGATTTTTGCCTTCCAAGGTGTTTCTTCATCATCCAAATTTTTTTTTTTTTCTCTGTCATATCTTCGTCTGTGTCATCATCATCAGCATCACTAATATTATTCTTATGAAAAGTTAACGGATCAATATCAATTTTTTCATCATCATTTGTCAATATTGATTTTTCTTCTTCTCCTTCTGTCTCGTATTCTTCTTCTTCTGTCGTGTATTCTTCATCTTTTCTTTGAGCATTATTTTTTTTGCTCGATTTTTACTGGAACTTGGTGCTGGTTTTTGTTTTGATACATCTGCTAGCATTTTTTTTGAAGGCTCAGTTATAGGTCCTAACACCTCACTTGTTATTCTTTCATTTTCAACCCGACCATATTTAATTAATTTATGTTTACGTCTTATAGAGTCACTTGCTTTTTCAATTTCATGCAATAATGATTTTTCAGCATGTAAGTTTGTATGCTTCATGATAGATAATGATGCTGTTGACAGTACACAGAACACAATCCTACTGTCTTTTATTTTGGAATTTTTACTATATATCGTATAATATTACTCTAAATTATCTAATATTTTTTTCAGATAGTAGATGTATCAGTGGTGGTAGCAGAGGGAGAAACTGTATTTTCAGCAGAATCGTTTGTAATGTTCATATAACAATCAAAACCTCTCCTGTATCGGCCATTATTAATGTCACTATCTTTGTCAATCACAAGGAATCCATATTTATCTTTATTCCAACATGTCGAGCATATATTGCGGAATTTCACAGATTCCATGTCAGTATTCACATGATCATTGTATATATGCTTTAAATTTCTTTCATCTTGACGAAAAAGTACAAAAAAATTTGCATTATCTCGCACCAAATGTTTAGGTATGTGAGCATAGGTCTGAGATAAATAAAAACTATCAACTGCTTGATGTCTACCCATACAAAAAAATGCTCGAACATTATCTTGTTTTTCTGTAGATATATCATCGAAAATCATCAGTGAATTTGGTCTAGCTTTTTCAGGTTGAATAACTTTCTCATGTTCATTGAATGGAAAATAACCAATTTCTTCAACATTATTAATAATTTTTTCTAGAAATTTGTACTTTGGCTGATTAAGCGATTTGGAATACACATAAACATTCTCAACTCTCAATCCATTTGGGTGAATTATTATTGCAAGAAGAGCGTTTGTTTTGCCAGAATTTGAAGGTCCACAAAATACACCTCTCACACTATTCGGTAACTCTTCCATGTCTTTTTTCAGATGGTTTATTTGGAGCAGTTTTTTGCACAATTTGATCAAAATTCATGACTGGCAACTTTAATGGTTGTTCTTGAAATTCCATGTTTCTTTTTTTACAACTGAACAAGCTGCTAGCTTAATCTGTACTAACGTGAAAACATATAAATACTCGGGATTTTATTGAATGCAGTCAGTTCTTCAAAGACAATGATTGAGCATCAACGTGCAAAAAAAAAAAATAAAAAAAAAAGATAAAAAAAAAAAGGAAGGGGTCCGTTGAACAGTATCATCAATAGCCTGCCATTTGAATTACACGTTCCACAGTATAATAATTGTGGTCCGGGTACAAAGCTCGATAAAAGATTAGCTCGTGGTGATCGCGGTGTTAATCCGTTGGATGAACATTGTCGTGAGCATGATATAAGCTACTCAAAAAATCCTGACAATCTCGATAAACGACATAAAGCTGATAAAATACTCGCCGATAAAGCTTGGCAACGTGTATTTGCCAAAGATTCGTCACTTGGTGAAAGAGCCGTAGCTTGCGGTGTGACAACTGCAATGAATTTGAAAACGAAACTTGGTATGGGTTTAAATAGAAGCAAAAAGAATAAAAAAATTCATCAGAAAATCAAGAAAATCCAAACAACTGAAAAGAATAATAAAAAAGATAAAATCATCCCAAAACAAAAATATAAAAAGTATTTAACAAGTCTCAACAGGATTATAGATATATCAAAACAATCTATAAAGCCTGGAATCACTGATTCAATAAAGACAGTTCTGGAAAGTGCACGTGTTGCTGTCAAAAAAGTTGGTGGAAAAAAAGAAATTCGTTTACCACGAATTTTACCTCTTCCATTGAATAAAGAAAATAACAGTGATGGTAGTATACTACCATTTTTAATACCACTATTTGCTGGATTAAGTGCATCTGGTGCTATGACAGGTTGTGCAGCAACAATTTCAAAGACAATAAATGTTGTACATGCAGCGAAAAAATTACTACGAGAAAATCAACGTCATAATAAGAAAATGGAATCAATTGTATTGGGCAAAGGATTATTTTTATCTTCTTATAAAAGAGGGCTAGGTCTGTTTTTAAAGCCCGCAAAAAAAGTAAATAAGAAAAAAAACTTGTAATGCTACCACATCGAGCTCTCACAAATATTGATATCATCAAATACGCCAAAGCTTTTAAAATTCCTTATTTCCGAGGAGTTTTCATGAGAAATGATTTACCAATAACTGGTCCTCGTAAAAATGAATCAGCAATTGTAAATCTTGATGATAAAGATGGTGCTGGTACACATTGGGTTGCATACAAAAAATGGCTCAATGATGTCATTTATTTCGATAGCTTTGGTGATTTGAAGCCTCCACAAGAGCTGATTAATTATCTCGGTGTTGGTAGCATTAAATATAATTATGAAAAATATCAAAATTATAATACATCTGTTTGCGGTCATCTATGTCTCAAATTTTTGGCTGGCAAGAGACTATAAATAATCATGACACATGCTAAAATAATCATTAGTCATGGATGATTCATTTACGTTGACATTGTCGGGCAGGTCATCGACTCTTGAAACACAATATTTCCCGCCGATTGAGTTGTCAGCAAATAAAAATTATGTTGCTGGGCTTGTCGAGTTCACAACATTTAATTCTATACCGAATATTGACATTGGTAACAATAAAGTCTACATTGAAGGTTGTAAACTAATCACAATTCCAGCAGGAAGTTATGAAATTGAGGATATTGAAAGTTATATCCAAAAAGCAATATGACAGAATGACGTTACTATTAGTATTAAACCAAATAACAATGAACTACATAGTGAGGTTAAATGAAACAAACGTATTCATTTTGAAATACAAGACTCGATTGGAAGATTGTTGGGCTTTACAAAACGAATCCTCGAAGCTGATATTCTACATAAATCTGACTTGCCTGTTGCCATATTAAAGGTCAATACACTCCAAATTCAGTGTAACATAACAACCGGTGCATATATGAATCAGCACAAAGTTCACACAATACATGAATTTTTCCCAGTTGTGCCTCCTGGATATAAGATTGTTGAAGTACCATCTCATGTCATTTATCTGCCAGTCACAGTGCGAGCAATACATCAATTTCAATTAAAAATTGTCGATCAGGATGGTGAAATTGTGAATTTCCGTGAAGAAACGATTACAATTCGACTACACATTAAAAGTGTCAAATAGAAAAAAAAAATATGGGCATCGTTTTTAAAAAAAAAGAAAAAAAAAAAAAAAAAAACATAATAATAATAATAATAAAATAATTGGACAAAGCTATAAATGCGAGACATTATGCCAAAAAAAAATCAGTCAAAAGCAAGGAAGCAAAGCGATAACACATCAGAGTATTCAGTTTCTCAAGAGTCTCGGTCTGGATCCACGTCAACAACATCAACGGAAATAAAAGTATCATTGTGTTGCTTTTTTTGTATTATACCATGGATGAAATTTTGAGTATACAAGATCCAATCATTTTTGATGAATCGATTGCCCATTGTGAGTTACATGCTCATCAGCCTTATGGCTCTTCAACATTCAATAACAACGATGAAATCCGGATTGGAATTCAACATCAAGATTTATGTGTACTACCAAGCAAAAGTTCACTACATATTACTGGACAATTTCTTACAAGTGACGGAAAATCTGTGCCAAAAACAACTTCATTGGTACGAATGGCAATAGCACACATGTTTGAAGAAATTCGCTATGAGATAAATGCAATTGAAATTGATCGGAGCAAAAATGTTGGTCTTACGACTCTTATGAAAGGATATATTTCCTTAAGTCCAAATCGAAAATCATTATTGGAGAATGCCGGATGGTTAATGTCTGATGAAGAATCATTATTCGATTCGAGTGGTTATTTTGATATATCAATACCACTGAGCCTGCTGCTAGGATTTGCTGAAGATTATAAAAAAATAATTATCAATGCAAAACACGAACTCATCCTAATAAGAGCAAATAGTGATGTGAATGCCTGTCTACAAGAACAACCTGCGGAAGGAAAAAGTGGCGAAAAAAAACAAATTAAACTTCAAAAAGTGGAATGGATTGTTCCATATATCAAAGTGTCTGACAAGCAGAAAATTCAACTTTTAAATTACATTGCCAAAGATCCATCCATAGCAATCATTTTTTGTACATGGGAATTGTACGAGTATCCACTATTACCTGCAACTACAAAGCAAAACTGAAGTGTGAAAACATCAACACAATTGGAGAAACTAATTGGATGAGAACCGTTTTCTCATAAATGTCGTCTAAAATCTCGACTATAACCTCAAGCTGTCATTTTAATATTAATTCGAGTAAAACAAAAAATTATGCTCAATCTATTAAAAAATATTTATGATTAGAATGATTAAAAACAAATTACAAATATAAATAGTCTATCTATCAACAATTTAGTTTTGAAATGCAATCGATATTCTAAATTTTTTACTTTAAGGGAATTTAACAGAATATCCGACGTCGGCCCGACTAAAATCCCGACTTTCCTCCGACTTTATTAAGTCGGGCGCGACACATATTTTTCTACCTGGGACAGAGCGAAACCAGAGCAAAGCCGGAGATGATATGAAATAAACAAACTTCGATTATTTCAAGACTTTTTTCTTTCTCCTTACAAAACAATTATAATAGTTTATAAAAAAAAAATTATTTCTCCCTTTAAAAATTTTTTTGCCAAGAAATTTATTTCTAAATGTCAGAAGTTTTATTTCTCAGTGTGCGTTTCCACGGTCACGTCTTTTTATTGTATAGATATACATAATATTATAATAAAAAAATGAATTGACGCATAGAAGGACGTCGGAGGTAACTTGATGAAACTTGGAAAAAATAAGAAGCCTCGTGGTCTAGTGGTCAAGGCGTTTGCCCGGAAAGCAAAAGACCCGGGTTCGATTCCCGGCGGGGGAACTTCGTTGTTTTTTCTAAGTTTCTGGTTTTTTTCAAAAGTGCTTTCTTATAAGTTTTATCATTATTAATATTCATGACTTTATAGCTATGTAATTTGGCTCTCAATACAGCAAACTTAGTCATAATTTTGCCATTATTTTCGTCCTTCATGAGACCAATAACTTTTTTGTTGACTCGAGGCATATTATAAATATTGTTTGCTGGATAATCAGATGTGTCAAATTTTTCTAAATGCTCCTTCATTTTCTCATAAATGTCAGGAACATTAAAACTTAGAATAAGTGAATCTGTATCCATGTATAATGCTTTGGCGTCATTGTTTTCAAAATTTTTTTTTATATAATTATAGTAAAAGTCATAAATCCAAATTTTTGAAAGATCTAGTATTGTAAACCCTGAATAAATTGGTTTATTAAAAACTATATTTACTCTTGACATTTCAATAATTGCAATGTCATCTTTATAAATTGAGCTGCTGTGAAAATTCGGTTTTGGCAGTGTTGCCAGAGCCTAAACTGAGATTGTGCCTCCTAGGCAGGGGGAAATGTGCCTCTTGGCAGATAGATGTGCCTCGACTTAGTTTTGAAAATTCAACACTAGATGGCGATACCATATTTTCTATATATTCAAAAGTTTATTTAATTTACTGATACAATTATAAATAATTATTTATTATTTGAAGCGATATAATATTATTTCATTTAATAATTTAATTAATTAATGATTTAATTTCTAACTAATTTTATTTACATCGTGAATATTTGCTATAAAGATTTGCTTAGCCTTTTTCTGAGAACACATTTATCCCTGAGTTACAGCTTTACCGTTTTATTTTAAGAAAAAAATAAGAAAAAATTACATAAAAGCCTTTATTTCACTTTAAAAAATTAAAATAAAAAAAAGTTGTGACGTAGGCAAAATTGTAATTTGCGGGATAAATTAAAAGTGCAAGCCACTGGCCCAGGAAATCTTATATAGAATGGAGCTAAGGAATTGATGCAGCTTACCATTTAATTTTGTTACATTATTTTAGCTTCATCTTTTTCTTAGCTACTGCTTTTCCTTGGTATTTTTATTTATTAAAATAAATTGCATTTATTTTATATTTGTTAAATAAATTAAAATACCAAGGAAAAGCAGCAGCTGAGGAAAAGATGAAGCTAAAAAATTAATGAATAATGTTGCTTACCACATAATTTCTTTGGCTGCATCGATTCCTATAAGCAAACCCTAATAATTAATTTCAATGGCAATCAACACTAATTAAAATAGTATTAGACAATGAATATTTTAGAAAGAGTTTCTTAAGTTGTACTCAATGCTTGGAACAGAGAAAAGAATACTTCCATTCCGAAACACAATATCCATAACAAAAACATAATAAAAATAAAACATAAACATCATAAAATAATAAATTCGAGTTCTGAGGTTATTCAAAGCAAGAAGGCAGTTCTTATCGCATTGAAAAAAAAAAAATTCTAAAATGTTTTGGATCTAAAATGTTTTGAAAGCATATAAAAATAGTGATAATAAAAATTTGCCTCCAAAAAAAAAGGCGTGCTTTTGTGTCACCGTTCATAGAAATGTGCCTCGAAAGGCACATTTGTGCCTCATCTGGCAACGCTGGGTTTTGCAATTAATGACTTGGCTCCATAGCGACCTTCCCATTTTGTCACCAACTTTACATCTTTTTCCTTTCTCACATTTTGCATTGTTTTTCCATATACACTGTTGTTCATTAATTTGAAAAAATTTTTGCCAAAGTCTGTGGTCGCTTGTTGACGCATACCAGTATTGAGATCTATATATTTTTTGAGCCATGGACTTTGTTTAAATCTCAACACTCGATGGATATTCATTAATTTCATACCAAGTTCTAAATATAATTTTAAATTTCTATAATGTATCACATAATTTTTTTTTGGATATAATGTTGTCATTAATTTTGATTGTTTCGAATTTGGTGCTGTAAAGTGTTCTGGACATAATGGTAGATCTTTATGATATCGATGTAAATTTTTTGGATAATCCAAGTCAACCTCTAAAATATAACCAATCTCAGATTCATCAGATATTTTTGTCACGTCAATGCTTAAATTATTTTCCCACTGAAAGTCACCATATGGAAGGTATTGACTCATGCCTGCACCATATAAATTATTTACATCAAAATACATGATGTATGATTCTTCTTCATCTGGATTATATTTATCACCTATATATCGGTTATTGGCTTTGGCATACCTATTCATACATTGTGCAACACCACTCCTTCGAATTCTCAATGAAGAGATGCATTGCTGGGTCGGTTAAAAGTTCAAGTTTTACACCTGTATATTTTAACATTGCATCAAATGCTAGACCCGGGGCGGTACAATAATGAAGTGCGTCTAGACTATAGGTAGAAAAGCAGCTGAGACGAAAATTTTCAAAAATATCTGCCAACAAAAGTACATCGGTTTTCAAATATAAGTCAGAATATTCACCTAATGTTTTTATTTTAAATTTTTCCCAAATATTTTTAGCATGTTCATAGTCAGTATTTGAAATGTCAGCATTATTTAATTTTGAGAAAAATTCTTTTTTTGGTGGAAGAGCTTTTTCATCTAATTTTTCCCATGAGTCAATATATTCATAGGGAAATACACCTTTCCTACACAATAAGTCAAAGAATTCTCCGTCACATTCACTGCGTGTTATAATTTTTTGGTCATTACTCAAATCAGATGAGAGTCTATCAATACTGCTTGGCATAAATCTGAATGGGTCAATAAATCGCAATTTTACAACAGTTTTATCCACTTTTTTTGTGAATGAAATATATTTTTCTTTGTTTATTGGTAAAATGTGTATTTTACCCTCGAATGTCTTGCAAAGTCCTTGAATTAAAAAATGTGAGTCATAACCTGACAAATTGTGCATGACTACAGGTATAGTGTGAGACATTGTATAATTAATATTACACCTGGCATGAGCTGGACCACGATATTTTCCGCTGTAATGATCGTGATCATGATGCTTAACGTCTTGCACGTGGAAAGTCTCCTCACATATATGACATATTGTTGCATTTTCAAATTCTTGCTCCTGTCTCACAGTCAATTTTTCCATTGGTACTATATTTAAGGTAATATCATTAATCTGACAAGCTAAACGTTCCAATTCTTTGATAAACCATTCGACACAATTTTCACTGCGATTCATCCTGTAGTATGATAATGAGTCATCATAGCTACACTTTACATAGTATGCAGCACTGTGCGGAACATGCTCGTCAGACTCTGAATTATCAATTGGTTTAAGAATACATTCCAAATCAGCATATATAACGAAAGGTACGAGTTCTTTGTACCGATGATTTTTAAATTTTAATATATTGTTATTTTCCTTTGGCATATTCATTCGTGCATGATTAATTTGACAACAGTCGGACAAATGTTTTTCCAAAAATATTTGTGATGTAAAATGATTCAGACATCTATCACATATATATAAACGACCATTATATTGTTTGGCTTGTAAACTAACGAGACGTGATGAATTTTTAATCAATGCAAAATGGAAATGCTTTTTGTTTTTTTTTTGTTTTTGTACATATTTTTCTAATTCATTTCCTTCATAATCATCTGTATCCATATTATTATTATCATCATCATCATCATCATCATCATCATCATGATTATCAGCATCATCCGAAAAATATTCATCAACAAGATTTTCATTATTATTATTTTTTTTGTCATTATTTCCACTTGCATCTACTGCCAAAAGATGTATTGTTTGACTGTCGCAAATATTATCACTTAAAAATATAGGAGCAATTATACTTTTTGTTGGATTATTATTAACTATTGCGTAAACATTAATTTTTAAATTATTCAACCTTTCAAATTTTGGTATGTCTTGCAATTTCATTGGAAAAGATATTCCATCATACGTTAACACTGTACTAAAATGTGGATACGAGCTTACACAAGATACGTTTGCTTGCACCGGACATAACGCTGCAGTTACTGACCACAAAAAACAGAAGCTATCTTTATTTTTTACATTGATAACAGCTTTTTTTTTCTTTATATCATGAGGCATTTCAATGAACGTAGAAACTCCTCCTCTTAATGGTTGATATCTGCATACAGTAAAAATAATGCTTTGAATTTTTCTGAGACTCCAACCAGAAATACTAAGATTGAACTCTTCAATTTTTTTCAATAATGGATCAAAAAAGTGCTCGTCAAACCACTCATCAAGATTTGTTGTTGGGAGTATAACTGCATTTTTTGTTACGAAAGATTTTATTTCTTTTACTTCTTTATCATCTTTAAGAACCTCATACTCACAATGCAAACATGAATTCATTTTGAGATTAATTTTTTTCTTTAAAAAATTTTTTAGTTTTCCGATAACAACAGTTTTAGAATCTCTTAAAAAATCCTCTATTTTAATATGATAGAGATTTGTTATACTTCCGGTTATTATATTACCTTTAAAAATATTATTCAAATCACTCCATTTCACTCTATTACCTAACACCGGTTCATGTTCGTTAGTAGTGTACATGTGACAGTTCTGGCTCCCCCCCACAAAACCCGCGACCCCCTGCTGTGATCCGTGGTTGATTTCGCGGAATCCGCGGATATCGCCCCAAGGGGTCCGCGAATTAATTTAATTGGGTCAAATCTCCCAGGGGTCCTCGAATTAATTTAATTGAGACAAATCTCCCCGGGGAGTCCTCGGATTAATTAATTAGGTCAATTAATTAATTAATTAGGTCAAATCGCCATGGGGGGTCTGATTTTTCATAAGACGCCATATTTGTTTTTTTATAAGACGCCATATTGGATTTTTTAAATGTCATCTTTGGTTTTTGAAAGACGCCATCTTGTGTAATTATTATTATTATAAATGAAAAAAAAATATTTTCCCTAACCGGGATTTGAACTCGGACCTTTCACATGAGAGTTTGGCACGCTATCCCCTGAAACAAACAAGAGATTATGCTATTCCCTGTCGGTAAAAGAATATTCCTTCAAATATTATTCAATGAAAATCGCCTTCGATAGCTCAGTTGGTAGAAGCGATGGACTGTAATTGGTTTAATTAAAATATGAGAGATATCCAGAGGTCGCTGGTTCAAATCCGGCTCGAAGGAATATTTTTTTTTTTTCCATTTTATAATAAAATAATGTTGATGGAATTAAAAAAAAAAAAATTTGTCTTGATGATGGTTCGAACTGAGGACCAATCATTTTATAGGTTGGAACCTTAGCTCTTGCATCATCAAGACAAATTACAGAAAGTATTGTAAGTAATTTCAATATTTCATCATCATCTATTCGATGTTTGTAAAATAAGTCGTAGAGGGGGTAAAAATGGTAGGAGTAAATAAGAAGTGGAAGGGATAGAAAAAAGAGGGGAGTGGTTACTCAGGGGTATAAAAAGAATATCATCAGTTTAGAACTGGTCACTATACAGTTGAGTTGAGCTGAGTTGATATATATTAAAACAAAATGTCAGCATTTATTGATTTTCAAGGATTTCAAGAACCTCAAGGTTTATTTGTTGTAAAAGAGTTGGTTATCCAACCTATAAATTCAAGATCTTCACCAACTATAAAAATATTCAAACCACCTTGTGAAAAATCACGTCTAACTGAAGAATATAAAAAAATTGTGGATAACTGTGAAAAAAATTATCATGGGATATCTTGGGAAGCTGGTTGTGATCAATATAATAACGTATCAACAATAATCATTGAAGAATTAGTTGGAAAGTTTAATTATTTATTTGTCAAAGGTGAAGATAGAAAAAAATGGTTAACATTTATTTTACGTTTTAATCCAATGACAATTTTCAATTTAGAAGACCTAGGATGTCCAGATATAAAAATATTAGAGATGGAACATCCAGCAATAAGACATGTGAATTCACATCCTTTATGCAGTTCTTACAAATGTGCATATGAAAATGCACAGAGATACAAATACTGGTATATTAAAAAATTTTCAACAAGAGCCAACATGAAAAAATCCATTTTACATTTTTGCGCAGTTGAAAATATAACTGACTTGACACAAAAAGATATTGCTGCACTTCCAGTGATGGCTATTATAAAATTTGCATCACATCAAATTGATGAAATTTGGGAAAAATTATCAGTAGAACAACGTTCAAATCCAACAATTTCAAAATTAAAACGATGTAAAAAACATCCAATACAAAATGATTGTGAAGATGAAGTTGGAATATCTTATTATGTACTAGAAAAAGATTGTTTAAAATGTAAAAAAGGAACTGATAATGGAGAATTAAATTTTATTAATGAATAAATGATGCAAAACCAAATTTTTGAAAGTTGTTAATTTTTTTAGAATTATCCTTCCTTCCTTCAAATATAAGATATAAAAAAAATAAATAAAGATTTAGTTTGTATAATAAAATAATAGAAACAAGTTTCAACAAGTTAAACATGTTTGAACAGGAAAAAAAAAAAATACTGACTAGATTTAATTGTTATAAAAATTGATGAATCATCTGACAACAATGGATTAAATTTTAGAAAATATACTGAAACATGTTCAAACAGGAATTATTAGCTTTTCTCAAAAGAATATTTTTCACATCTATTGTTATAAATTCCAGAAAAAAGATTAAAGGATTAAGAGATTAGAATAATAGAAAGTAAAAACTATTTTCTAAGAAGAAAAAAATTTTAGTCGGAATAAGCATCACCTGGTTTTCCTTCCCCCACATAATATCAACCAATCACAACGTTCCCCCACTCTTAAAAAACTTATAGTAGGGATAAGCATAACCTGTTTTTCCCTTCTCCCACAAAATATTAACCAATCACAACGTTCCCCCACTCTTAGTGGAAAGAGGAAAGGGAACTTTTTCGTTGGTGGGGGACCTGAGATTTAGTATATATTCTCGTGCACAGAGACTAAGCATCACTCATCGTTCAGTCCATCAGCTGTAGTGCGCCCAGTCTTAGAAACCAACAAGTAAGTTTAACCATATATTTATAAATTTTTATTAACTTATCAATACTTTCAATGTTTTTCAATTATGTATTTTGTTAACTAAAAAATAACTTTTCCATTTACAGATATTAAAAATGGGTTTTGCAAAAGCAAAAAAACTTCAAAAAGCTAACGAACGCAAATCATTGAAAGATTTGAAAAGAAAAGTAGTTTATAAAATTACTAAAGTAGCGAGATTTCCAACATCAAAGTATGGTTCAGCGCTAACAGTTAAAATCAACAATGAAAATTATGCATATCTACCAAAAAGATTTGCTACACATTTTAATCAAGATGATCAAGAATTTAAGGAGCTAGAAAATGCTGTCAAGAAAGGAACACTAACCATGGTTCTTGATGGTGAAAATAACCAAGATGTAATATTAGATGATAGTACATATGATCTACGTGATTTCGATGATGATGAGGAAATGTGAATAAATAAATAAATAAATACACTAAATCAAATTATTTTCGTTTGTTTTTTATTTAATTAAAACCATAGGTTACAATTAATTTATGTTAACTTATGTACTATTTCACTTATTGGTCTATATTCAATTATTTTATCATGTAAAATTAAGCAATATGCTGTCGTTCCTTGAGGAAAATTTTCTTTTGATTCAAATTCCAAGCGTACATCTACAGCACCAGTTTTCGAAAACTCATTTTGTTTACTACAATCAATAACAATTAATGGAGATTTTTTAATGAAATTATCTTTTGTTACTAAATCTATTTTTGAGCCATAGTAAGACTCTGCAAAATTAGCATACATATCATATAATAAAGCAAATTGATTTTTTTCAATATCAAGATTCAAATTCCCATATGGAAAAATATGAGAATTAAGATAAAGTTTAACATTTGTTATTTTACAATGATCAAAATGTGTTACATCTTTTTGCCAATCATTTTTTCTATTTGATTAAAAACCAAGAATAACATAACGTGGCTTTTCCAGTTGAGTTGCAGTTTTCACTGTCCATATATGATGAGTTGTTTGTGGCAGCAATCGATACTCATATAAGTCCCAACTTCTAAATCCAGAAGAAATGACAGGATCTTTTTGTATATATTTCATTATATCAATTTTATTTTTATTTGATAACATTATATATGGTACAAGCCATTCAATTTTTGTAAGTTTTAAATCAAATTCTGGCATATTCTCATTATCTCGTACGATCGCATTAATATTTGAACGTGATCGGATCATAATGAGTTCATGTTTCGCATTGACAATTATTTTTTGATAATCTTCAGCAAAGCCAAAAATCATATTTAATGGAACGCATATATCAAAATATCCATCATCATTTATCAATTTCATACCATTTTGATTTATCCACTCTGCATTTTCATAATTCATTCTTGAACTTAATGATAAATAATTTTTCATTGTAGATGTTATACCAACATTCTTTGATTTATCAATTAAAACTCCATTTAATTCATAACGCATTTCATCAAACAAAAAACACATAGCATTATTTACTAATGTTAAAGATAAAATATTAGCAAGTGGATCTTCTGCATTTGCAGCAGCACGTTGTTGCGTTAATTTTCACCATTAAGAATAATTGATTGACTGATGAGCATGTAGCTCATAGTTGGATATTTCATTGTTAAATTGAACTGGCGCGTTTATATCGAAAATATTTTCAACACTCATTTTTGACGTGTAAAACAATTAAGACAGGTAATATTTATCCAATTAAAGTTCCAAATTTTTTTTTTTACTTTCAGAGCTAGACTCTGCAGGTAATTTATATTTTTAGGTGTCAACTTCTTGACTACTCGATTCAGACTGACTAGAGGTGTCCATGATGTGCTGCTTTTATACGATGACCCACGTTTTATTGCGCGTGAATTAAAGCAAATTCCCATTCCTATGATTTTACATGTAACGTAATGGTTATTGTTTTACTACGAAAATTCACTAATTTACCGTTTTGATCAACAATTTTTAGTTGTAAATGATCAATGGTTTTAACAGTAATTGGTAAATAGATTGGATTAGCTGGTACTTCAATTATTTTATAACCAGGTGGTAAAGCAGGAAAGAAGTTATGTATTGTATGAACTTTTTGTTGATTCACGTAAGCTCTTGTTGTAATGTTGCACTCGATTCTCAATGTATTCACTTTTGAAATATTAACCTCGGTGTAAATCCTAGTAAACGTGCTGGTGATTTTGGTTTTACAAAATCAATATCTCTTTCACTTGTAATATATAAATGTAAAGTATTTTTATCATATGTAATTTTGATTCGATATTTTTCTAAGTAAGCAGCTAAATCATCTATTTCATAACTTCCAGTTGGTATTCCAATTTTATCATAACTGTCAAAATATAAAATTATATTATTTTCATGATCGATATTTGGCAATGAATTAAATGATAAAAATGAAATTAGTGCTAATGAATAATTTTATCACTTGATAATTGTATTGGTGGAAAGTAATCAGTTTTTAAGACTGAAGATTTACCTGTGAGAGTTAAAGTAAATGTATCGTTCATTCTCAAGGTCGATAAATAACTAATTGGAAATTTTCTTTTCCTTTGCTTTTATAGTTTTCCGGTGAGAAATGCGAGACATAAATGTCCACAGTTATACGTATTCCAATCTTGATAACGTTTATGATTATAATTGATGCTACCGATTGAGATGACTTACAAGATCTTTCGGTGGTTGTAAGTTGCCAAAACTATCAAAGTATATTGCTGGATTTTCATTGAGTTTTTTATATGCTACCCAATGTGTTCCAGGATTTCTTTTATAATCTAAATTAATGATTCCACACTCTCGTTTCCAAGGTCCATCTTTTAGCAGATCATTTCGCATAAAAACTTTACGAAAATTAACAATTTTTGATTGCTTAGCAAATTTTATTAAATCACCGTCAGTTAAAGCTCTTTGTGGTAGCATCAGTTGAAGTTTTTTGGAGACAGATAAAGTTACATACCGCTTTTATGTGGTGTTAAATAAAGTCCTTTTCCAATGGCGAACGATTTCATTATTTTATTATGTCGCTTATTTTCATTCAATTGTTCTTTACTTGTCTTTACTGCATTGATAGCTTTGATAACATCAGATGCTCCACCAACTCACCCACCTAATGCTGATATAGCTATGAAAATCGGGATTAAAAGTGGTAGTGCACCACCAATATGTTTAGCAACTGGTAAAACTCTAGGTACTGTAATAGCTTTCTCGCCACCATTTGTTTTGAAAGCTGCTCTCGCACCATTTATCGCTGATTTAATTGCAACTGATGAACTATTTCATTCGAGGGATCAAGAAAACTATTTGATCCCTTCATTGCTTTTTTTGCTGCTTGTACGATTTTTGAGAATGATATTTTCTTTTTTGTTGATTTCTTTTTTTTAACTGCACGTTTTTTATTTTTTATTAATTTTCCTCTAGTCTTTTTTTTTGATTTTTTTATTTTTCAATGAAGATAATGGTTTTTTTTTCTTCGTACATTTCTTTTTCTTTTTCTCAGTAACACAACCCATACCAAATTTCGATTTTACTTTCATTGCTCCAGTAACGAATGTAGCTGCTGCTCTCTCACTTAAACTTGCGTCTTTGAAAAAAATAAGTTTAGCTGCTTCACGAGCTAAAATATCATCTTGCCTTGATATCGTTGCGACTTTTCGATTAAACAATATCGTGGTTTTTACAAGCTGCGTCTAAAGGATTAATGCCCGGATCCTCTCTCGTAAACGTTTTTCTAATTTGGTACCTGGTCCGCAATATGAATAACCAAGTACATGGAGTTCGAATGGTAATTTGTTAATTATTTTATTGAGTATTCCTTTTCCACGACGTTTTTTGTTTTTTTGTCTTTTTTGATGGATGCTCAATCATAGTTTATGACAGACTGATTTTCTTTGGTATAAAACGGTTGGACTTATATGATTTGAGCTTAGTGCTCATTACGATAGAATACCGGAAACAAGCTCTAAAATTACCTGTTATAAACTTTGATATAATTACATCAAGAAGTGGTAATGGTTTAATAGAAAAACGTCATGGAGATTTACTACCAAATACAATAAGATGTGCGATAATTGGAGGAAGTAATTGTAGTAAAATGAACGTTTTAATGAGTTGAATTGTTGATCCAAATGATTTACGATTTGCAAATATTTATATTTATAGTAAATCATTATACCAACCAAAATATCAATATTCAGAAAAGTGACTAGAACCACTTGAAGAAATAAATTATTATAAATTTTCTGACAACGATCAAGTCGTACCAGTTGACGAAGCAAAACCAAATTCTTTGTTTATATTTGACGACGTTGCAACTGAAAAGCAGGACCATACTAAAGCATTTTTTTGTATGGGAAGACATAAAGCTGTTGATTCATTTTATTTATGTCAATCATATGCGCGAATACCTAAACATTTGATACGTGATAATATTAATTTTCTGATTATCTTTCCACAAGAAGATACGAATCTAAAGCATATACATCACGATCATGTTAACATTGATATGGAGTATAGTAAATTCCGTCAGATGTGTGTGGATTGTTGGAAAGAAAAATATTGCTTTCTGTGTATCGATAAAGATAGAGATATAGATAAAGGAAGATATAGAAAAAATTTTGACTGCTTCATAACTATAAATAACAAAACGATTTGTTAAATTTTCTTAGTTAATTGTAAAATCGCAAAGGATCAACATGCCTCTTTGTGAGCAAGAACTAGTTGATGAAACGAAATTTTTAAGTGAAATTGAAAAAGTGCAAGATGTTATTCGTAAAAAATATCAATTGATAAAATTAGGGAAAGAGAATATAACCGAAGCTGCGAATGAATATCTTAAACCTGTTGTTACACCGCTCAACAAATTAGCTGCACAACTACCAACAACAACAACGAACAATAAAACATCATTAATTGATGATAAATCATTTCCGGATGAAAAAAATACGAATGATAAAAAAAAAATAATAATTCAACACATGAGGACAATTATAGTACTTCTGATATTGAAGAATCAATTTATGAACAAGAAGGTGAATATGATACTGCTGATGAAGGTGAGGAAACATTTGTGGAAGAATCAAATAAGGATTTAATAGATGATTACTTAGAAGAAATCAATAGTATACAGTGGGATAAAGATTATGGTGTAAAAAAAGTGAAATCCAACTACAAAATTGGAAATGCCAAAATATTCTTTAACGATGATAAATTAAATATTTTTGATACATCTTACAAAATAACACCTGGATTAATGGAATTATTATTTATGAAGTCACCGGACAGAAGAACTATCACTGATATTGATGAAAAGAATTATAATGAAATTATTAATAATACAAACGCACATCATCAATACCACAGCTCTGATAAACCAATAAAAAGTCCAGCATCACAAAAATATATTGATTTTATTGCAACTCATAATAATAATGAACATTATGGTACTGGATTATTACCAACGGTTATGACTCTTAGAAAAAATAATCCAACTAGAGTCAATTATATTTACTGGGATAATCCGAATGAACTTGTTGATCGATTACGATTATTAGTAGCATCGAGAGCAGCTGGTAATCCGAATCATGATAATGAGATCATGTCAATTATTGAAGAGTTAAGAGAATGTGGAATAATATATTAATATAAAAAATCAGTCTGTATACATCTGTCAGTGAACTATGACAGATTATAAAAGAGACGTTGTGCGTGAGTTACACGCTCCTGCAAGAAAAAATTTTTTACGACGTAAAGTTGATATTCGTGATAAGGATGAAACGTGGCAAGCTGATCTTGTTGAAATGATTGAACATTCGAAGGTCAACTCTGGCTACAATTATTTTTTAACAGCCATTGATATTTTCTCAAAATTCAGCTGGGCTGTTGGACTTAAAAAGAAAACTGGAAAAGAGGTATCAGCAGCAATGGAATCAATATTCAAAAAAGGTCGAATATGCAAAAATCTTCATGTGGATCAAGGAAAAGAATTTTATAATTCAATATTCAAAACAATGTTAAAAAAATATAATGTTCATATGTATTCAACATTTACTCATTTAAAAGCATCAATAGTTGAACGGTTTAATAGAACACTAAAAAACAAAATGTTTTTTGAATTTAGCATGCAAGGAAATTATAAATGGTTGAAATTGCTGCCAGAATTATCTAAAAAATATAATAATACCAAACATCGCACAATTAAAATGAAACCAGTTCAAGTTGTTGGTAAAAATATTGAAATACTGAAACAGACTGTATTTAAAAGTTTAAATCATTGTCATGTTAAAATCAAATTTAAATTAAATCAACATGTAAGAATAAGTAAATATAAGCATGTCTTTGATAAAGGATATAAACCAAATTGGACAAACGAAATATTCACAATAACTAAAATTAATAAAACATCACCTTTAACGTATAAGCTTAAAGACTATCAAGAGAATCCAATACAAGGAAGCTTTTATACTGAAGAGCTACAAAAAGTTCGACATTCTAACATTTATTTGATTGAAAAAGTTTCAAAGAGACGTGGGAATAAGATGTATGTAAAATATTTTGGATTTGACAATAGTCATAATCAATGGATAGATAATCAATAAACAAATAAATAAAAAAGCAATGCGTATTTATTTTCTAACAATTATTTTTTATTATATACATTTATACAACTTTTATTTACATCATTCATATTTTCTTTTATATATACTTTTACTCAAACACATTCGTTCAACAGGTATGTAACCCCAAGGCAGAGTGTCAGTCTCACCATCAATTAGCTGTCGTTTATCATCTTGCCAACTGAGAGCAATTTTTTCAGTTGTTCTTGTCGTTACTTCATGTTTATGAGATCTTATAATATTTTGTGACTTTTTTAAAATAACATGATTAATTAAACAATTTTTATAATCATCAAAAGTTATTTGCCTTACAGTTGATCTTTTTACACCCTTTGCTCTCATATGAACACGTTTTTTTAATGAATTATTTTCATCCGCTATAACATATAAGTATAATTTACTTCGTAAACCAATAAATTCCTTCATTATTTTTCCATTATTTTCATCTTTCATAATACCAATAACTTTTTTATTTTTTAAAGGAATTCCATATTGATTATTATCTGGATAATCAGATGTATCAAATTTATTAGGATTATTACGTATCAAATCGTATGGATTATGACTAAATATGTGGTAAACAGCAGAATCAGTATCACCATATAAATACTTGACTTTATCTCCATATTCAGGTTTTATAAAATTGTAATGGAAATCATACATATATGTTTTTGACATTTCCAAAATAGAAAATCCAAGATAAATTGGTTTATCGAAAAGTATACTTGATGGTTTCATCTCAATTATAACAAGATCATCAATAATTAAATGACTATTGAAGTTTGGCTTTGAGATATAAAATCTTGCTCCACCTTTAACACCATATTTTTGCACAAGTTTTATTGATTTACGAGTTCTTACAGACTCTAGAGTTTTACCATAAATTGCATTGATGAATAAGTTTCTAAGATCTTTTTCAAATGCACTACGGGCATGTTTCCGTAACTCAGTATTAAGATCAATATACGGTTTAAGCCATGAACTTTGTTCAAATTTTAAAACACGATGAACTTTAGTAATAATCATCCCCAAAGAACAATATTGTTTCAAGTTCCTATAATGAATAACATAATTTTTTTTATTGTCTAGAGTTGCCAGTAGTTTTGGAGTTTTACTGGTTTCTAGAGGTGGTTTTTCGCGTACTGGTGCTAACGGAAAATCTTTATGATGATGATGCAAACTTGCAGGATAATCTCAATCAACTCCAAGAATGTATCCACATTTCGAATTATCAGCAATTGAATTCAATGTTGATATATCAAAGTTATCAATCCATTGAAATTTACATGTTGGAAGATATTCCCTCATTGCAGCTCCATACATATTGTTCAAATCAAAATACATTAAAAATGACTCTTCTTCTTCAATATTATATTCACTGCCCATATATCGATTGTTAGCTCTTCCATATCGATTTGAGACTTGTGATAAACCACCTCTTATGCCTTGCTCAACAAACAACATCATTTCAGGATCTGTTAACAATTCTAGTTCAATCTGAGTATATCTCAACATTGTACTAAAACTAAGTCCAGGTAGTGTATAATAATGTGCTGGATCTAACTTATATGTATTTAAACAATCAGCTCTGAAGCTTTCAAAAACATCAGCTAAAAGAGCAACATCAGTCTGTGAATATAAATCAGAATATTCTCCCAAGGTCTTTATATTAAACTTTTGCCAAACATTTAGAGCATGTGCATATGCTTCATCTGAGATATTTTCTTCATTTAATTTCGAATAAAATTGATCTTTCGATGGAAGTGTTGTATCATCAAATTTTTCCCATTTATCAAGATAATCATATGGAAATACTCCCTTCTTTGTAATTAATTTGAATTCATCATCATTTTTACAGACTTTTTGTTATTGATTTTTTATTATCATCTAAATTATTTGATAATGAATCTATGGAACTAGCCATGAATCTATATGAGTCGATGAATCTGAATTTTATTCGGGTACCTTTGACAGATTTTGTGAATGAAATATACCTTTCTTTCTTGATTCCAAGTATATCAATTTTACCTCGGAACTGGTTTTTCAGTTTTTTAATGATGAAATGTGCATCATAGCCTGTGAGATTGTGAAATACTACAGGAATGATACATGAATCTTGATAATTTATATTGCATATTTGATGGGTGGCACCTCGGTATTCTGAGGTCCAATGAGAATGATCTCTTACTCTTACGTCATTTTTCGTGAAATTTTTATCACAAATATGACATTTTTTAGTATTCAAAAATTGTAATTCTTCATCTCGGGTAAGAGACATTGGTTTAATATCATCTATTATTTTATTGACTTGATGAGCTATTTGTTCAAGCTCTGTAATAAACCATTCAATTGAATTTTTACCTCTTTGAAGATTGAACTTGAAAAGTGAGTCATCATAACTACACTTTAAATAATATGCTGCACTACTTGGAACATGTTTTTGATAAATTTGATTTTTTTCATGTTCTTCACTCTGCACTTTTTCTAATAAACACTCTAAATCACCATAAATTATAAACGGTACGGTTAATTGATGTTTATAGTTTATAAATTTCAGAATATTATTTTTTGCAGTTGGTAATAACATTGCACTTTTACATTTTTCAATACATTGTTTTTCATGATTATCGCGTGATTGTTGACAATGAAAATAACATAAGCAACGATCACAAATTATTTTTCTCCCATCGTGTTTAGAAATCTGTGCACTCACTAATCTTGATAAGTTTTTAATCCAAGCGAAATGATATTGTGATAAATTTTTTTGTGAATTGAAGTCATCAACAACAACATCATCATCATCATCATCATCATCATCATCATCTTCTATTTCTCTTTTGACCATTAAAAGATGAATCGTTTCATGATTTGATTCATTTTTGCTAATATAATATGGCACAACCCTTTCTTTTCTACGTTTTTTATTTTTTTTCTCATCATCATCATCATCACTATCATCGTCATCATCATCATCATTCTCTATCCCATAAATATTAATTTTCAACTTGTTTTGTTTTTCAAAAATTTTGATTTTTTCCCATGTTATTGGAAAAGTTATTCCACTGCAATTTAATTTATCAAAATGCTTTTTGTATTGACTCGCACGCTCACCATTATTTGGCACTTTGTATAAACATGCCAAAACTGACCAAATAAAACAAAAATTATCAGAATTTTTAACGTTCACAACTGAATGAGTTTTAATTATCCACGATGGCATTTAGACGAAAGATGAATTACCACCTTGCAGTGGTATGTAATCATTTATTTGGATTTCGAGATGAAGAATTTCCAGCAGTTTCCAACCGGATCCTTTTAATTCAGCTTCCTCAACATCTTCTATAAAATGTTCAAAATTATTTTTAAATAATTGGTTTAGATCTGATGATTGTAAAACCTCAAAACTACCTTCACTGAAATATTTTGTTTCAACTTCCACGCTATTATCAGATAGTTTTTTAATCTCATAGTTCAATGCAGTATTGACTTTGAGTGCATTTTTATCTTGCAAAATAAGAGCTATTTGACTAATTAACATTTTTTTAGCATCCGAAAGGAAGTTTTTTACATCTTTATGTTTTAAATTAATTATAACGCTGGTTTTCATCCTGTTTCTAAATACATTTTCTAAGTCTTGCCATTCGAAGTAATTTTTAGCAGTATCATTAGATACATTAACTGTTGCAGATGCACCTGCACCTTGTACTTGCAAACTTTCTAATTGCGATGAAAAACGTGTCAGCATTATGACTGTCGTCTGAGTCATTTTTCTATAAGCAGTTGGCAAACTTCGAAGTGATTGATTGAAATTTGTAATATGTCTACGTAATGAAACAATTGTAGAACGGACTCGATCAGGATTTGGGTCCTGTTGTAAAAGTTCAACTGTTTTTCGATATTCCTCTCGGAGCATTCTCTGTGGTTTGGTTGGATCCATTTTATTAATAATTGTTTGGTTGACCTAAAAAATTAAAAATAATTACTTTTTTATAGAAATATTGACCTAGTGCAAAAAATATTAATGTTAACGATAGCTGGTGAAAATCTAAGGATAATTGAGTCAAAAAAATCAAAAAATATTTAAGGATTGCAAAGATATTGATGGATTACTAAAATTTTAGAGGTTATGTTACTTTTTTAAAGAAATATTGACCTGGTGCAAAAAATATTGATGTTAAACGATAGCTGGTGAAAATCTTAGGATAATTAATTAAAAACATGTCAAAAATATTCAAGGATTGCAAAGATATTGATGGATTACTAAAATTTTAGAGGTTATGTTACTTTTCTAAAGAAATATTGACCTGGTGCAAAAAATATTGATGTTAAACGATAGCTGGTGAAAATCTAAGGAAAATTGATTAAAAACATGTTAAAAATATTCAAGGATGGCTGAGATATTGATGGATTACTAAAAATTTGGAGGTTATGTTACTTTTTTAGAAAAATAATGACCTGGTGCAAAAAATATTGATGTTAAACGACAGCTAATGAAAATCTAAGGAAAATCGATTAAAAACATGTTAAAAATATTCAAGGATGGCTGAGATATTGATGGATTACTAAAAATTTGAAGGTTATATTACTTGTTTAGAGAAATAATGACCTGGTGCAAAAAATATTAATGTCAAACGATAGCTGGTAAAAATCTAAGGAAAATTGATCACACAAAAAACAAAAATAAATTTTTGTACAAAAAGGAGAGTCAAGTATTCGAAATTAATTTTTATTTTTTTTTTTTAAACATACAAAAAAAGAGGATATCAAAAAAGTCAAGTACAAAAGTACATATTTCTTTACAAATCATTGACCTATATGAATAGTCTTAACTTTTGACAAAATTTTATACTTGACCCCGCCCGGTTCTTCCCAAATAAAATTTTAAGCCTACACACTTTTATAATTGTTTATAATATATATTGACGACGACATTAATGATGTTGTTGCTCTACGATTTCACTGGATTTTCCCTTGTAAGGTGGTGTGTCCACAAGCTAGATTATTCATGCAAGTTCTAGTAGAAAGAATTCATATCACTAGGTAATTACTATTATATTTTACCTAGATATTACTGAATATATTTTGGTCATATCTAGTGACTAGTGATGCTAGATTTTGCATTGAATTTAGAAGTCTAGCATGTAAACACACCGCTTTATACTGACCAGTGTTGGTAAGTATGATACTGGTGTATCATCATACATACATCTGTAGTTTCATACACATTAGAAATGCCCCCTCATTTTACTTTCAGAACTATTTTACTGACGTCATTTTTTGGCTGATCACGAACAATTGGAGAAAAATTTTTTTTAAACATTTCTCCGTATGGTTTAATTTGCGAGAGATTCAGACTAATTATGGAGAAAATCGAAGTATACGTGGAGAAATATTATCACCAGTAGTTAGCTAAGTATGATAGTTCAGTATTATATACATATTTTTCATATGCGTGTTAATTAATTTGATACAGTTAAATTACTTCTATCTTTCACTTTTTATTGAGCCTACATTTGTGTGAAAGACTTAAAATTTTATTTGGGAAGAACCGGGCGGGGTCAAGTATAAAATTTTGTCAAAAGTTAAGACTATTCATATGGGTCAATGATTTGTAAAGAAATATGTACTTTTGTACTTGACTTTTTTGATATCCTCTTTTTTTGTATGTTTAAAAAAAAAAAATAAAAATTAATTTCGAATACTTGACTCTCCTTTTTGTACAAAAATTTATTTTTGTTTTTTGTGTGATATCATATCTTTTTGTAAAGTCTTTTAATCGTTCACAAATAAAAAATAACAACCTATCATACTTCCAGATCGTGAATCGTTATTTAAAATTTATTTAGTGAGCTTTGTACCCTTTTGAGTACGTTCTAAAAATAAAATATAAGAATTTTTTGCATTTCTTGGCCAAGATTCATTGGTAACAAACTGATCATCAATTTTTATCCAACGATTTTTATTACGGATATAACTTATGAAATGTTGGTTTGATCTACCGCTATCAGTGAATATAGCGTAATTAACTTTATATATAGATTTACAAATTTCTACTTTAGATGTGGGTATCCCTTTTATCGAACAATAATTGTTTTGCAATCGACCATTTTGATTCATTGACAAAGAGTTGACCTTTAAAACAACAACATCATTTGTCTTAAGAATTTCTAATTTTCTAAAAATTTTCGTTGAAGTTAAACAATCTAGACATGTACCAGTTCCTTCGTGCCACAATGAGAACGATTGATTTATAAGTTCTTGTAATGTGAAAGTGTTATTTCCATTTGGTATTAAAAGATTTATAATGTACTGGTTTGACAATGAGACATTTACGTATGAACAGGATTCACATTTTTCTAAATACTTTTCTTCATGGCCTAAATGCTTGGTAAGAACATGATCTTTTGTACAGAGTGCTGTTAAAAATTTAGCAGGATCATCTTCGTTATTATGGTTGCACGCTTCACCAACAAATGTTTTAATTTCATCTGCTGAAGAAGTCATTTTTGAAATGTACTCATTGAAAAATTTAGCTACTACCGAATGGTGTGAGTTGCTCATGTTTTTTAATGACTCATTTATAACTTCTGAGTGTAATATACATTGCATCACAGAGTTTACATAGCTCGATGAACCATTATCATTAGATAATCCATGTACATTAGACAGCGTGTCGATAACTTTGGATTTTTTTTCACATTCTATATCAACCAAAAATGATTTGAAACACCACTTGGTATCAAAATTTTTCGGAAAACTTCTATTCGAAATTGGAATTTCTTTCAAATCAGGTTTATAAATTTTCCGCAAACGATTGTATTCTTCGATTGCTTGACTTGCTATTGCTTTTGATGGGTCAAAATTTATTAAATGCAAACCATTTAATGTTGTAACTCGCGAAAGTGCAACGTAAGTCATACCTTTGGCAAAAGACTTTTCACCGACGTCAACAATAGCGCACTCTAAACTAACTCCCTGAGATTTATGTATTGTCATTGCGTAACTAACACAAATAGGAAATTGTGAACGTATTACGAACACTCCATCAGACAACTGGAATTTCACATCTATTCTTTCAACTATACAATCATGGTCTCCTTTAGTTAATTTAACGACAATTGATTGCAAGTTTTTACCATCCATACTCTTTGAAACAGATACAACTGTACCAAGTGCACCATTGACCATGCCTAATGTGTAGTCAATATTTCGCCTAATCATGATTTTTGCACCGATTTTAATTGTTATATTTTTTGCTAAACCAGCTGATCGACTAGCATCATATTCATTGTTAGCTAAGTCTTTTTCTGCATTTTTTCGATAAATAGGCTTACAATCGATGGTATCATTTGCACAGAGATTATATACTTCTTGTGTTTTTATTTTGTCTAACATAGCAGAATTTATTGCATCACACATTTCATTAGTTGGTAACAAGCATACAGCAGATGAAGGCAATTTTTGTATATAATTACACAGTTCATCGAGTCTGTCACCAACAGGGAATATATCTAAATTTATATTCCGAGTGCTTAACAGCTGAACATCTTCTTTCGTCATAGATCCAACTCTCAATCGAGACAAAAGTTTCCCATAGGCATCATCATTTCGCTGACGCATATTTATAGTAAGTTCATCATATTCAACCAATTGTTTCCAAATATTAAAATGTCCCATAGATTCAAGACATTTTTTCATATCATCGGATGATAAATCCATGTAAACTGCGTCTTGAGCAACTGGCATAAGTTGCATTAGATCTCCAAAAAATAGGATATGTTTTTTACCGAACCATCCATTCAATTCATCAGAAGTATTAAAAATTTCATTCAATCTGCGATTTACATACATTAACGTAACATTAGAAACCATTGAAATTTCGTCAACAATCACTAGTGCAATGTCTCTTAACTGTTCACGTAATACCTTAAGAGCACCGTCAGATAAAGCCATGTACTTTGGTGTACCTCCATGCTGAACCGGCAGTGAAAAAATTCTATGCAGCGTCATACCGTTAATACCAAATGCAGCAAGGCCTGTAGGAGCGGCAATTGCAATTTGACGATTTAATGTTTTTCGAATCCAAGTTTTAATAACGTAGATTAGAAAGCTTTTACCTGTTCCACCTTCTCCACTAATATAAATTTTTAAAGGTTCATCTTTATCATCCGTAAAAACATCAGTCACTTTCTGGAAGACTCTTAGCTGATCAGCATTCAACTCGCTGATCAGTTCATCTAAATCAACTTCTTCTTCTGCATCTGCATTACCAATATCTTTAAAATCTTTCATCGCTTCACCAGCAGCTTTTTCCGTAATACCATCATTTATTGGATCTTCTAGTTGATCCTCAGGTTTATTTCCGATAATTTCATTTTCTTTTTCTTCAATTAGTTTTTGCATATGATCTAATCCTTCTTGAAAATCATCTAGACGCTTGTAATAATTACACGCTTCTTGAAGTTCTTTTTTTTTAGCATTAAATGAATCAGCGAATGTCTCAAAACCATCTTTCAATTCATCAGTGTTTCTCCAAGGTTTAAATAAAAATAGTAATGAAAAGTAAAAGTCTTCAGGGTGGGTTTTTATATTGTATATCCAATGATGGATTAAATAGCCTCGAGATCGTTTTTTGACCCATAATATAGGGTTCCCTTGATCATTTATTTTGAGTGTAAAAAAAATGAATTGACGCATAGAAGGACGTCGGAGTTAACTTGATGAAACTTAGAAAAAATAAGAAGCCCTGTGGTCTAGTGGTCAAGGCGTTTGCCCGGAAAGCAAAAGACCCGGGTTCGATTCCCGGCGGGGAACTTCGTTATTTTTTCTAAGTTTCTGGTTTTTTTTTTTTTCAAACTAATGACACGCAAAATCGTGAAGCGTTCCACATTTTTTTGAAAAAACCGAAACAGAAAAATAACGAAGTTCCCCGCCGGGGTCTTCGAGCTAACCAAAGCTCTTAGCCTACAAAGTTTATCAAGTACTCCGGCATCACTCTATCACGTCAATTCGACCCGAAAAAACCAGAAACCAGAAGTATTAACTCGACTTTATCCGACACAGGCTCAGATCTAACAACGTCCCACTCTTTGCAAAACTCATATAGACAAAGATTTTCCAAAACAACAGGACGTGAAGGATAATGGTCATCAATTAAAGACGGGGCAAAAATATCGGTTGAATCTTCATCCAATGTTTTAATTTCCTCAAACGGTTTTACTTTACGCCCTCTAATTTGTCTCACATTCAACCATTTTATTGTTGTATTACTATCAGTTCCACTCAAAGAAGTTCCTAATAATGTATCTGCTGCTTCAAGAGCTCCAATTTCTCTATTATTTAAACTTTGAAAAGCAAAATTCCATAATCTGGTGAGCAATGGTGCTGTGGAGTTAATATCATTGACCATCGCTTGAGTTTTTGATCGCTCATGTTTCGTTATATATTTTGTAACATACCCTGTTAGGGCTGAGGAAGTTTCACCTACATATTGAATATCCACATTCCCTTCCCAAACTGAAAGAATAACAGGATTATAATCATTAATATTCCCTTCATCTTCGGTTCTAGGGAGATCATATAGTTTATTCTTAGACCGTGAATGTCTGTGATTTGCGATTGCGATTGCTGGATCACGTAAGACAAATGTCTCGGTAACAGGTCTAGGAAATCCAAATCGACAGCGTTTAATCGTTTTTCCGTATTTATTTTTTGATGACCTCATACAATAACCATTATGATGATGATTTTGATGAGTCGTTACCCTACGATGCAATAATGGTGCCAAATTTTTATTTGGTATTTTGCAAGTCACATATTTTTGAATAAACTCAACTATTTCTTCAATTTCGTTTGCACCTATCATAGGCGCATTATCAACCCATAATAATATATGGAAATGTTGAATACCACGGCCTTGATATTCCCGTCGCCAAAAATGATGATTAATTTTTCCAAGTGGATTACTTTCTGAGTTAAGGAAATCTAACATGGCATGAAATTTTTGATCCATGTAGCGAGAAACTGACACAGGATCTGCAGCAATTACTTGACCCGGTAACATCTTGTCTAAGAATGGAGCATTAATTTCACGAACATATTGAATCAAATCATCACATAAATACTCTGCTGGACTTAGAGTAAGAAACCATGTAGCTGGACCATATTCTCTTATCATACACCTAAGATTATTTCTTGGCTTTTTCCAAAATTGTTCTGTGTTTGGGAGACGCTCAAATATAGAGCTTAACTCACTTTCTAACAGACCCTCACTTAATTTGTTTAAATAATTTTTTACAGTATAACTGTCACGTGGATTTGTAACATTTAACATGTGATAAATTCCTGACTTTAATTTTCGAATACTATCATTTTGTAATAAATAAAATATATATTGCTGGTCTAGTCTGAATCGTGGCTTAAGGGAACAGAGTTTTTGCTTTATAAAATCATGATCGCGAACCTGCTTAGCTCGGTCTTGGCACTGTCCATTTATCCCTCGAGGATATAGGTTTGGAAAGCACTGCAAATCTAAAGTTTTTACTCGTGAATCCAATGAATCGTCTTGAATTTTCAACATTTGATAAATGTCTGTAGCTGTTTGATTTATTCGTTTATCGTACAAAGGATATATTGTATATTGTTCGTAGTTTAATTCTGAATGATCTATTTGAGTAAGCATAGCTCGTTTCTTCAAATTCTCTGTTTCATTTTTATCCTCTGCATTCAGATCTGGCTTAAAATTTTTATTTGCATACTCGGTGATAATTTTTTCAATTTTCTTACCAGAAATAAGTGCACCTAGGCTTTCATTATCAGTTTCGTCATCATTGGAACTATGTTGAGTTTTTATAGCAGTTTTATCATTCTGACCACAATCATAGGCGTTCGCTAAAAGAAGGAGTTCATCATTATCATTTTCTAAGTATTTTGATAAACTATGATTAGAGTGTATTATTTCATCTTGTTCAGATTTTGTTTTGCTGTCATTGATATAAGCACTTTTAGAACACTGAAAAGCACCTTGTTTATCTAGACTATAATCCTGTGAAACATCACTGGCAGTTGATGCTGTTTTTCCACTTTTAGAACTTTTAGAACTTTTAGAATATGTAGAACATGTAGAAGACTGGGAATTTTGTTTAGGTACACGTTAACTAGAACTATGTAAAATATCACTGACAGTTAATGTAGTTTCTACACTGTCAAGAGATTGAGAATTTTGTTTAGGTACACGTTGACTAGAACTATGTAAAATATCACTGACAGTTAATGTAGTTTCTACACTGTCAAGAGATTGAGAATTTTGCTCAGCTACATGTTGGCTAGAGCTTTGTAAAACATCACTGGCAGTTAATGTAGTTTCTCTACTTTTAGAACTTTGAATGAAAGCATTAGCTCCAGCTGGATTTTCGATATTATTTTTTTCAGTACTAGTATTGTTTTCTAATGCTTCTTCATTATTTTCGAAGTTTTCTGAGACATTCGTTTCAACAAAATATTCAACATCCTTTTTTTCTACATGTTGGCTAGAGCTTTGTAAAACATCACTGGCAGTTGATGCTGTTTTTCCACTTTTAGAACTTTTAGAACTTTTAGAACACGTAGAACATGTAGAACATGTAGAAGACTGGGAATTTTGTTTAGGTACACGTTGACTAGAACTATGTAAAATATCACTGACTGATAGTGTAGTTTCTACACTGTCAAGAGATTGAGAATTTTGTTTAGGTACACGTTGACTAGAACTATGTAAAATATCACTGACAGTTAATGTAGTTTCTACACTGTCAAGAGATTGAGAATTTTGCTCAGCTACATGTTGACTAGAGCTTTGTAAAACATCACTGGCAGTTAATGTAGTTTCTCTACTTTTAGAACTTTGAATGAAAGCATTAGCTCCAGCTGGATTTTCGATATTATTTTTTTCAGTACTAGTATTGTTTTCTAATGCTTCTTCATTATTTTCGAAGTTTTCTGAGACATTCGTTTCAACAAAATATTCAACATCCTTTTTTTCTACATGTTGGCTAGAGCTTTGTAAAACATCACTGGCAGTTAATGTTGTTTCTCTACTTTTAGAACTTCGGATGAGAGCATTAGCTTCAGCTGGATTTTCGATATTATTTTTTTCAGTACTAGTATTGTTTTCTAATGCTTCTTCATTATTTTCAAAGTTTTCTGAGACATTCGTTTCAACAAAATATTCAACATCCTTTTTTTCTAAATATTGAATTAACTCTTCAGCAGATTCTGGCAATACAATGTCTTTATATAATAGATTGTTTAAACGTAACCATTGTAAAGCTTTGAATACTTTTTCTAAATTTACTAAATTTTGCCAAACAATTTTAGCTTTTGTAGGAATACTTCGTACTAGTATATATAGCTCATGGTTTGTATTGATTGGGTCGAATTTTGAAGCTAGTTTTCCCAAAGTTTCTGAAAGTGGTAGAGGTAAATGAAAACACTGCCCCTTAGATATTTGATATCTTGAAGAATGTGGCATATCTTTTTTTTGTACAGTCCCAGCTCTTTGAACTACTTGAAAAGCTTTTGCTTGTTGAATCAACATTACTTCATAGTTTGATAACTCTCTAATTTCTTCGGGAACATTACCGTCCTGTAAATTGTTCAGTATACATGTTGGAGGAATATCTGATTTTCGGAAATATTTTAGACAATTATCACAAATATAATCGCTATCTTTTTCATCAGGATGATTGATGAAGAATTCTTCCAACTGATCCCAGTATGGATTTACAATTGGCAAATAAAAATTATTGATATTCTTTAAGGAACGTTCAAAAAGTAATCGTTGGCAAGATCTACAATGATTTCTAGGTAAATCCATCATTTTTTTTGTGTAAATTTTGAACGCTGCACTATTCTCTGCAATAATCGAATCTTCAGTCAAGCAATCCATCTCATGACTTGTGCTAAATTCTACATTTTGTTTTTTCATTTCGTTTTCAACTTCTAATAATGATTTTATATTTGACATATCTAAATCATGGCTCAATTTCAGTAATTTTCTATAATATTCATTTAATCTGTATAAACATCGTAACATTGACCTTATTGATGAGAAATGAGGTGATAAAAGATGCAGCGAGAAGCTGATTGATTTACATGGATATTCACTGCTATAACAGCTAAATGAATGACCTAACTTATCTTCTGAATGCGTAATAAAACATTGTTGTAGAAATTTTGGACAACTTGACAACGTCTGAGTTACTAAAATTTGGAGAAAATTTTTATAGAGATTAAAAAGTTTTTGGTCTTTCAATACTGTGCAAATCGAATCACAGCTCCAAAATTTTACACCCTTTTTATTTGTGTCAATTGGTAATATATTGACTGCTTGACCTTGTGGGTTTATAACAAAAGTCTCTGAAAACTTTTTTTGCTTTTTGATTTCCATTATCATTTCATTGTGTTCGTCGTCTTCATGCCTTCTTTTTACTGATATAGCATTTACTTGTTTTGGTTTTTCTGATTCATAATTAAAATTGTATGATCGATCATAAAAATATGGTTCAGAAGATGAGGTATGCTTTGAGTCTCCACATAAATTCTCAATGTCAGAATCATCAATCATATTTTTTAAACGTGAATCTGCCATTTTTATCATTCTTTGAAGAGTTTTAAATTGGACAGAATAATAATTTTTCCTTGCTTGCATACACCACTTGACCATTTTTTCAGCTCTGAGCCTGGCTTCTGTTTCGTTTGTAAGATTGTCGATAGACTCAACCAGAATTTCATATGTAAGATTTTGAATATATATTTCTATTGAAGATTTAAACGGAACATATGTATTATCGTCTTTTGGTAGCTCACTTTTCAAGATTTGAGGCTGTTTCGATACGTTTTTTTTTTTACTTTGAATCGTCGCTGTTTGAGCATTGTTGTCTAAGCGTGTTCGTTCCAAATATGCTTTATGTTCTTTTTTTACTATCTCTTCCAGTGGTAGTGGAAGTGGTGGATCGCTATGCTTAGTCATCGGAAAAGGAGTTATTATCTGGGTTTCAAACATATTGAGCAAATGCTTTCTCAAATTGTCATACTCGTATTCAATAGTTTCAGGTTTATGACGAAATAATAAAGAAACTCCAAATGCAATAGCCAGCACACCACAATCATCAGCATTTTGTTGTTGATGAACTCTTGGAAACCGCACATTGTTCTGTTCAACTGAATAAAATGGAAATAAACGTTGTAAATACATTTGATAATCATTATGGAGTATATGAATTTTTAATGAATCATAAATATGAATATTTTTACCATCGTAATAACTGCAAACCCAGTGATCAGTCATTGGGCCAGAAGCGCCTCTGCTATGGAGGATTTGTATATGTTTTTTAGTTTTTGGAATGGCTTGAATTTTATCTAAGTTTTGGATATATAAAGTATCTTGCGGTACATAATCAGAACAACCAGATAGCAACTTTCCGAAGAACAGCATGTCGTCTCCATTTAATCTTTGATTCCCTCCAATTCTATTTTTAGATTCTTCTGAAATACTTGGAACCTGTATAACCTTTCGTTTACAAATGCGCTTTTGGCCACAATCATATCCTTTAGTATTTAACAAAACGTCACCATTAGTTGGGCATTTTCTTTTAGGAGTTTGAATATTTGGCAGAAAAGTAGGTACTTTGATATTTTTTTTCTCAAAAGTATTCTCGTCATCTCTCAGCCTATTATTAGTTGAACTATGAATATTTGATCGAGGAAAAGGTAAGATATCGCGAAGTTCAAACATTGATAATAAATGGGCACGCATGTCTTGAACTTTATATGGCCTATATGTAGTCATTTCGGGGTTTTCGCCTAATGCAAGAGTTACTGCATTTGCAATAGCAAATACTCCACAATCATAACTGTTAGTTTGTTTCTGTACTCTGTGAAATTCTACAGTTTCTTCATCAAATGCATTGCCATATAACATCCGCAACTTTTTTATAATTTGTTTATTATCTAGATTTGAAATGTTTAAGGAATCATAAATATGAATTAAATCGCCATCATAATAACTGCATATCCAATGACCACCAATCATTTTATATGCATCCGGATGAGAAATATCTTCAGCTGCTGTATGTAAAATTTGAATATGTTTACTATTAGCCGGTATTTGGACTGCGAGATCAGCATGTTGGAGCTCCCAACAGCGTATAAACTCATAATTTAATTTTTCATGCAATAAATTGGCGAAAAAGTCTATTTCTTCATCTCTCAGCAATGAATCAGAATTTAAAATGATTCTACGATCGAATTCGAATTGATCAAATTCAGACATTTTTTTTCTAGTTATAAAATCTAGTAATAAAAATTATATGTAAATAAAAAGAACCACGACTCAAAATTTTTATAAATTGAGACGTTTTGAAATATACTCTTGCCAGGGAAATAAATCCTTCTAAAAAGAGAAAAAACTCCTGACGAGGTTATTAAGACTTTCTCGAAAGAAGAAAAAATACTCTTGTCAGGGAAATAAATCCTTCTAAAGAGAGAAAAAAACTCCTGACAAGGTCAATAAACCTTTCTCGAAAGAAGAAAAAATACTCTTGTCAAGGAAATGAGTTCTTCTGAAAAGAGAAAAAACTCTTGACAAGGTCAATAAACCTTTCTCGAAAGAAGAAAAATTACTCTTGTCAAGGAAATGAATTCTTCTGGAAAGAGAAAAAACTCTTGACAAGGCCAATAATACTTTCTCGAAAGAAGAAAAAATACTCTTATCAAGGAAATGAATTCTTCTAGAAAGAGAAAAAACTCTTGACAAGGCCAATAATACTTTCTCGAAAGAAGTAAAGTCCTGAAATATAATATAAAGAAAGGAAGAAGGTAAAAGGGACAAAAAAAAGATAGGTTAGGTAAACGTCAAACGAGGAATAATTTACAAAAAAAAAATAGCGGTCATCAAAATTAAATTGAAAAGTTTTTAACATAAAATAATATTTTGATAGATGAATATGAATCACTTTAATATATTTGAACTATTTTAGAAACAATAAAACACATTAAATATCACACACAAATGTCAAAACTTTGTCTCGAGTGCGACAACATTTATGTCAGTGGCGACAAGGAAAAAGGGTGTGGTCCGATTGACAAACGTCAGGGTTAGGAAAGTATCATACAGCTGTATTATACGTAGGAATCGTACACGTATCATACATCATGGCTTGTATTTAAGATAAATCATTTGTAACACCTCTCAGAGGTCAACTTTTTTTCAATTAATAATTAAATAAATATTTTAAATTAACCTCTTGGGTGCATTCCTTTAATAAAATTTTTTCGCCTCTCTGCAATTTTACCTTATAACACCCTATAATACTGACCAAAATTTTATAGGAAAAAGCTGTTTCTTGTAGTGGCAGTACTGCAGTCCAATTCACAGGGCAAATTTTATACAATTTAGGGCTTTTTTTTGCCGGTGATGGCGCTTGTAAAATTTTTTTTATATAGATTTCACATACAAAAGTTCTGCAAGCGCCGCCAGTGGAGGAAAAAAGCCCTCAATTGTAATGCCCTGTGAATTGGACTGCTGGCACATGGCATTTTTTTTTTTTTTTGGCTCGAATTATTGAAGAAATAACCTGAATGACTGTTTAATGTTCATATCAAACTGAAATAAATAGAAAATAGACTTGTTGTACTTGCTTGTTATTGTCACATAGGTGGTACAAAGGATTATCGTAAAAGTTTAAAGTCTGGATAATTACATAGAGGATTTTGTCACTTTTGTCATTTTTTCTGTGACTAGCCTTTAGTCAGTATTACAGGGCGAAATTGCAGAGCGAAAAAAATTTTTTATTAAAGGAATGCACCCCCTCATTTCTTCAATAAAAATTTTTTTTTCGCTCTGCAATATCGCCCTGTAATACCGACAAATAGCTAGAAACAGAAACAACGACAAAAGTGATAAAATTCTCTATGTAATATCCCAGACTTTACTAATGTCTTTGATATAAACATTAAACAATCATTCAGGTTATTTCTTCAATAATCGGAGCCAAGAAAAAAAAAAAATAATCACCAGTACTACCACAGCTTTTCCTATAAAATTTTGTCGTATTGAGGGCAATATTTGGAAACAAAAATTTTTTATTAAAGGAATGCACCCAGTAATGCTATTCCTAATTACTAATTAACACACCATTTTTGGGTTATTAGATAATCATACAGCAGTCCAATTCACAGGGCATTACAATTTAGGGCTTTTTTCATCCACCGGTGGCGCTTGTGGAGGTTTTATATGTGAAATCTATATAAAAAAAATTTTACAAGCGCCATCACCGGCAAAAAAAAGCCCTAAATTGTAAAAAATTTGCCTTGTGAATTGGACTGCAGATGATACTACAAAAGTGTATGATAGTTGAAAGTGCCCTCTTTTTCCTTTGTAATGAACTTACTCATTTATTTAATCTACACCACTACACAACTGTCGAAATTTTTTTTTTTATTATACAACAATAAATAATAAATTAATTCATCGGCATCTATAAAAAATTATGCTATAATTATTAAAGGAATAATTTTACAATACAATTGTACAATCACTATTTTGACTATACTTCGCGTTGTAAACGAAGCTTTTTATCGAGAAAACTAGAGACTCTAGGGTCTCTAGTCTTTTTGGTTGTTGTAAACAACGCCGTAAGCGGTTTGCAAAGGCGAGGCCTCGTTATCGTTGTTTTGCAGTGGCAATAGAAAAAAAAAAAAAAAACCATGGCTCAAGGAGTAAGTTCATATTTATTATTAATTATTGTTAACAAAATAGATTTCAATTTTAAAAAAATAAATAATTAATAGTCGTGAATAGATAAACTTTTATGTTAAAATAATGAATATAATTTCTAATAGTAAGATATTGTAAGATAGTCCTACCAAAAAAATAACATAACCTTCATTTTACTTTTTTTTTGTAATAATTATAACATTTATATATTCATTATTTTAACTTATGAGTTTATTTATTCACGACTGTTAATTATCAAATTAAATACAATATTATGATAATAACAATATATATAATTAATTTTCAGGACATTATAAATATACTGAAAAGTTTTGAGCGTGCTCGTGAAAAAGAGGAAGCATCTCGAACACGACGCAGAGATGACCTTGCTCGACGTCACGAGCAAGCTCGAGCACAGCTCTATTTAATTGAAGAACAATTCATTCAGGAAGGCTATGATCTTCCAGGTGCGGCTTTCGATGATGTTATCTTTAATAATAATATTGATCAAATTGCTGATGATAATACTGATGATCGTGGTGATTTTGGTGCTGCTGTTGACCTCAATGATGATCCCGGTGATGCTATTGACTTGACAATTGCTCGTCGTGAGGAAATGTTACGAGGTGTACCAGTCGGTGGTATTGCTGGGGTACCTGTCTATGATAATATTGCTCGTGGTGTTGGTCGTGGTGGTGCTGGAAGATTGAGAGGAGAAAATACTGGACGTGGTAATGCTGCTGCTTATGGAGGTTATGGAGGACGTGGTGTAGCTGTCAATCCTGGGCAGATGCCAGTCGATGATACTGAACGTTTCAGGTAAACAATAAACAAATGTCATAAAATTTATTAATTAACTATATATAAAAATAAAAAAAATGAACAACAAACAACAACAATAAAATTCCAATTTAATCAACAATAATCAACAATTAAAAAAATAAATAACAATAATAAACTATAAATTTTTAATCATTTGTTGCAGATATTGGCGAAAACAGTATTTTAAATCTATACTCACCAATAGTGGTGGTGATGGAGGATCACGAAGACAAGGACGAGGAGGTAGACGAGGTAGACAAGGAGGTACACGAGGTGGTCGAGGTGCATTTAATAGTGGGAAAAATGTCTTTTTTTTATAAAAAATTTTATATAGAAGTCTTAATCAAAAAAAAAACGTGATATGGTTAACAAAAGGTGATGTGAAAAGTACAAAGTTAATTTAAATTAATGATAATAATATATATTATTATAATAATAATAAAGTAAATAAATAATATTATTATAATAATAATAAAGTAAATAAATATATTATTATCAAGTATTGATTACTTGATAATAATAATAATAAATAAGTAAACAAACGTACTGAAAAACTAAAAAAAAAATAACCTTTTAATTATTAAAAAAAGAATTAAGACTAAACTAAAACTAAATAAAGATAATTTGTATTACACCAAACAAAAAGAAACTTTTTTTACAATTTATTTATTGTCAATTTTTTAATTCCCCAATTTTCCATCTAAGTTTTTTTTTTAAAAAAAAGTGTGAGTGCTGTTTTTTTTATAAATATAAACATGATTTAAAACATGATGATAATTTAATATGTGGTCTAATAATTGTATTATTTGTATCAAATGATTGTCGATTTAGTTCAGCTGTTTTTTTTTGTATACATTGTTGTGGAGAATATGCTGTTGTACTTGATGAAATGTGTTTTAGCATTTGCTGGTTCATTCAACGTATGGTGCACATGCTATTGCATCAATATAGCTGTACTTGCACCTTCCTTAAGTATGTTCATCTGATTAAATTAATACTTGTGTTAATTAATAAGTATTTTATTTAAAAATACTATCATCAACTGATTCAGTTGCTTCACCAGCTGGTTCAATTGTTTATGACAAGTTGGTGTGATACTTTATTGAAATATCCCCTTGAAAAAACAAATTAAACAAATTAAGACTAAAACATCTGTAATTTTATTGCTTCGTGGCAAAGATAATTGTAATATATTTTTGAGCAATTTTATTGAAGAATCAGTGATGTTACTGTGACCGTTTAAACAAATTATTTGTAAATTATTCATCTTTGAAAGTGCTACTACACCGTCATCGGTTATCTGAGCACAATTAATAGCTAAAATTTTTAATTGTTCCATGGTATTGGCAATAGTATACAAAGTATCATCTTTAATGAAGCAACTTGTTAAATTTAATGAGCTGATATTTATAAACGAAATTCCCAGATAAGGACGTTTTTTAAGATATTCATTATGGTTGTAATAAAATGACATTTCATTATTTTTTAAATACTTGAATGAATCTTTGAAACCTCGTATACCAGCAACTTCAAAACGTTTCAAGGCTTTTAGTCGACGAATTACCTAAAAAAGTAATTATAGATGAGTATGTTAAAAAATAAAAAGAATACTTTTTTTTTTTTTTTGTAATAGATAGAAAGTTACAACTTACACAACGAAGATTTTTTGGATAACGACAGCTTTCATCCAAGTGATTGACAAAATGCAACAAATACAGTTCAGTCAATGTACCAGCAATGTTTATCAATGAATTTATTAAAGTCTCAGGTATTATTTGATTTTTCATATTTTCAAATATAACTGTCAAAGATTTTAGTTTAGATAGACGTGTAAATGCATTGGACAACAGTGTACCGTGCAGAATGAAACTGAATCTCAATCGAAGTTTCTCGAGGTTTGGACAATAATCATTTATAATTGGCACTATGTTACAACGATCATAAGCTGTCAAGTCTAATATTGTTAAATAACGACCACATTTATCAAGCAGTGACTTTAAAAAATTTAATCTTTTATCACGCCTTTGATATTTTTTTAAACAATTTGGAAGTTCATGATATCGCCAATAAGTTAATTCAAGTTTTGTGACATTAAACCAAGAATAATCAAAGGCTCTTTTCCATTTTTTGCATACTAAAAAATAAAGTAAAAAAATTAATATTCATTTTTATTATCAGCATTTTTTATCGAATAATAAATATGCTTCCAATTATCATACCCAGTGCAATTTTTAGTCTCTCACATGCTGGCACATACATGAATATTTCAGCCAGGCAATCATCGTTAACATAGTCAATTATTGTATTTTCAACAACATGGTCAATTGGTGCTGGTGTTGAGCCTTGAGCAATCACTGAACGAGGACGTAGTGGACTTGATTCTAATAGTATTGCATTTTCAATATTTTCTTTAAACAATTATTTTACCGGTGTATCAAATGAAAATACACTTTCATCCTTGTAAATTTATAAAATAATTTGTCACCATTTGTCACCATCACAAACAATATTTATATTATTTATTTATATATTTATGTTGTTTATTTTTCTTACATTTAACTGCATTTGACGTGAGAGTCAACATATTCTGGAGGTTATGTATGAATGAATATAAAAAATAAAATAATAATAATAAAATTATGCAGTGCAGCCAATATAGCAACACAAAAAAAGAAAAAAGAAATAATTGCAAAGTTTATTACCAACTGAACGGAAGAAATCTGGTCGATTTGAGAAAAATGTAAAGACCGTAAATATCAAAATTATGCTTTAAATATAATTACGCAACGAAAAAATCTGATTTTTTTTTTAAAAAAAAGGTCGACATCGATTTATGGGATCATTACCAAACCTCAGCATCCTCATTCAACTCTATCATATTTTAATTAAATTTCTAATAGATTCGCGACGGAAGGGGGCAAAATATTTGATGTATAATAAGGCACGGTAGTAGTAGTTATCTCATCTCACACATATTCTCATCCACACACATACTTTCTTTCTCATACTTGACTCGAGGCACTACCGTGCCTCTTGATTAAAAACATTTCGAAAATATCCATGGATGATAGAAATAATAATTGATTATTAAATTGTGGTCAAGACTTACCTGATATTGTGTACGAATATAATGTCTCAGTAGAAGACCGCAATAAAATGTGTCAAAAAAGATGAGTAAGATGGACTGACTTTTATAGCCTTACCCCACTTTTATTAACTATTACTAGCGACATCATCACATCACATTTTCATTAACCACTAGCGTCATTGCGACAGATACAAAAAATATCAAACTAAAGGGAAGATGTAACTAAGGATGTAGCTAAAATAGTAGAAATCATTCTAACCGATGAAAGAAGATTAGAAATTTTTTTTTAAAAAATATGAGTTGTCTTTGAGGATTAGAAGGTTATGCACAAATTCATTGTCGGTGTTGCAGAGCGCTTCTGACGTCACAGAGAAAACTGATCGGACTATGCTATAAAAAATAATAAAGTGAAAAGCGCTTGCGTCCGTATACAATATATGAGTGTGTGTTTGAACATACTACATCTAATTTTTGTGAAGTTTATAACTAATTACAAATTATTTGTCTGGTCAAAATATGAAAATTTTTCGCGCAATCGATAAAACTGGATTTCTAGTATATGTGTGATTTTTTTCAAGACTTTTTCTATCAGAAAAATGGTTGAAATCTTCATATGAGACAATGTTAAATATTATTTTTCAATAATTAACGTACAACGCTAGCAAATTTTTGGGGCGGGGGTCTAAATCCAGCTCCTATCCTTTAACACAGGAAATATTCATGCTTGACAACCCCAAAAAAAAAAAAAAATAAAAAAAAATATTTTCAGTTAGTTTTTTTGTATGAAATCAATCATTATTTATATATATTTTGATCAGTATAATTCCATGGGCACATTAAGATGCGTTAATATTTCATTTTATCTAATCTCAAAATTTTATAACATCCTCATTCCATCATGTTTACTAGCGTTGTACAATAATTTAAAAAGAAAATTTTTTAACCGATCAATATAAGAAAATAATTATACCGTTGTATTTAGAAATGATCTATTTAAGTTCTAATAAAAACACAATATTTTTTAAGATTTTAAATCAATTTATTTTAAATTTTCAAAAAAACATGAAGTCTTGCGACCACATTGGGTCTTTACAAATCCGGCCTTTTTTTGAAACTTCACGTGGACTATAACAACAATTGTAATAGTCCACATTTTCTAGGCGTCCGTTCAACTCCTCCGGATCGAGGATAACAGTGTCAGCATCATCATCATCATCATCATCATAATCATCATAATAATTGTTTTCATGCTGTTGTTGTTCTTCTTCTTCTTCTTCTTCCTCTTCATTTTTAACTGAAAAAAAATAAAAAACGAAATTAAAAATTTATAAAATTAAAAAAATTGTGAGGTTAAAAATTAAATAAAAAAATTACCATCTCCTAACAAGTCTACAGCATCCTGTTCCATCCCATGCTGCTGTTGTTGCTCTTCTTCCTTTTTTTTTTTAACTGAAAAATGAAAAACAAAAAGAAGGAAATTAAAAATTTGTAAATTATGAAAATTTTTCAGGTTAAAAAGAAAAAAATACGAAATTAACTTTAGGAAAATAGTCTGTCACGTCGTATTCCACATCTCGAGTGTCCTTCGTTACTGTAAGAAAAAAATTTTTTAATTTAAAAATTTCAACAAAAATTTTAAAAAAACTAAAACTGTATAAAAAAATACTTACAATGCATTGACTCCTGTTCTTCTTCATGTACGCGAGCAGTATCATCTTGATCTAGAAAAAATTATGAAAATGAAAAAATTCTAAAATAAAAAAGAGAAAGAAAATTATCTGAAAAAAAGGATTACCTGGATATGACGGCTCGACGACCACTTGCTCTCCTCTGGAGCCTCCAGGAGTTGCTGCATCAGGAAGAAGGAATACTAGGGCTGCAGCATCATCGATCATTTGATTTTTTACTGAAGGTGGTAGCGCTCTTGACCATCTTCTTATGTTTCTCTCCATTGTTCTATTTATAAGCGGAGCTCTCTGAAATTAAATAAATAAAAAAATAATATGAATGATAAAAAAATTTAAAAAAATGATAACCTTCATAATCGGAACGGAAAAAAAAAAAAAAAAAAAAAATACGAAGACTTATTGGAACACGTGCGAGTGATGCAATTTTTTGTTTCTCACAAACATATTCCAATCAATCTTTATTAATCTTTTTATAATTTTATTTTTCTATTTTATTCTATGTTATTTATTCTTTTTTATTTTATTTTATTTTATATACTAATATATATTAATTCATGGTTTTCTATTATATTTTTTTCTTCACGTACATGTTTAGCAAAGAAAAAATAGAAAGAAAAAAAAAAAAAAAAAATTTAATAAAAAAAACCATGGATTAATATATCAAACGAAAGAATAAATAAAATAGAATAAATTAATAAAAAAATTAATAAAGTTTGGTTAAAGACACGTGCACATGATGAAATTTTCTCACGCACATGTTCAGCAAAGGAAAAATATAATAAAAAACTACACCAGTAAATACAGAAAAACCACACCAGTAAATTTAGAAAAAAACAGTAAATAATAGAAAATTAATTAATTAATATAATAAAAATAATTGACTTACCCTTCTATTCATTCTTGAACTTATTATTTAAAAAAAAAAAATCACTCAACACACGACCGCACTTCTTAAAGAATCAAGCTTTAAGAAAATTCAATCGAGAAAAACTTGAAAATTTGCAAGCATGACGAGAGCGCCCTTTGCGGAAAAAAATAAGAATCATAACTATTTTACCAACATATTTCATCTTGAATTCGAAAATTAAAAAAGTCAAAAAGAACAATAACTATTTTACCGACATATTTCATCTTGAATATGATTGATCCTCAATTCGAACCATCATCGAGATAAATTTTTTGTATAAATAATAAGTGCAAAAGAAATCATTTTATTTGAGTTTTCATTCTCTTAAATTGTTTACAATTACAGCTAAATTCAGGACATATTCGGAACATTCGGGACAGGCGGATAATAATAATGCGATGTGACGTCATACTAAATAGAAAAAACAATATGACGTCTTACGAAAAAACATTATGCCATCTCCTTATTATTATTATTACGAAATAAAAAATATGCAGAAAAAAAAAGAAATGAAAAAAAAAAAATATATATATAGTCAAGTCCCCCAAGGTGCACCATAAGTGTTCCGTAGGATTTTTTATTTTTTTTTTTTGTTGTTTGATTTTTCTTTTCATTTTGTTGTAAAATAAATGACTTTTTTTTTCGTTTTATTTTAGTTTCTAATGGTGTTTATTTCTGTTGTTTAATAAAAAAAAAATAAACGACCGAAAAATTTCAAAAAAATAACGTAAAGTCTACAGATGAAGCGTCATCGATTGAAACATTGCCGAAATCGATCTGTCAATATTTGAAATTGGGCCCTATCGAAAAATGGAAATATTAAATTTAATAAGGCCCAAAAATTGAAAATAAATATGATAATTGCTTTTGGGAAGAAAAACAAACATAAATTTCATTTAACATCAACTAATTCTGTTCGGCGGTTCGAAAAATATCTTGCAAAAACAAATTCTGACACTACATTTTGTTTAATAAAAAAAAAAGTAAACGACCAAAAAACTTAAAAAAAATATCGTAGAGTCTACAGATGAAGTGTCGTCGATTGAATCATTGCCAGATCCGATCCGTCAATATTTGAAATTGGGCCCTATAGAAAAATGGCACTATCACAACTGATAAGGGCCAAAAATTGAAAATAAATACGATGATTGCTTTTGGGAAAAAAAATGGAACCTAATGGGCTTCCTAGAAGCCAATTCGATTTATAACTTTTATTTTTATCGCGAAATAACAAAAAGTCACACGAAAAGTGAAAACATAAGTGTCCTACGGAACACTAAAAAGCGCATCGTCAGTAAAAAATAAATCTTGGCACATGATTGAAACAATACAGCTGGAATGACCGCGCGTGCCCGCTGCCCAACAACAGATCATGTTTCGATGTAGATCTAACATAAAATATGTATTCTTTAAAACATCATTTACATATGTATATTAAAAAGAGATGGAAACTTTTCTAATTACTCTGCATTTTTTTTATCATGTTTGAATACATTTTACCTGGACGACATATCAGTTTAGTCGGGATTGACATTCAAGCAAGACGTTGCTTCATTTTTATTATATTTCCGTTGTGAATTAATAAGTGTTTATAAATATAGATATGGACACATTAAAACCTCTGGTAATTATTATTTTTAAATATTATTTTTAAATATTATGATAAATTTTTTTGGTAAAATTTTTATTTTGTTTTAATTTTTTTAAAGTTGAAAACTCATCGAGAAGCTCTTCGAAGTTTATCTGGAACGGAGATGTGGTGTCGATACAGACAACGAACTAATTAAGATGTTCCAGTAGTATTACGGAAACGAAATTTCATTTTGGTTAGTTTTTATTGATGGATAAATTATTTTAAAAATTAAATTCAATAATTTAATAATAATCAAACTTATTTATCAGATTCAATATCATATTGAGCCATCTTCGGTTTATTACGTGCTTTAAAATTATTTCCCACATTAGCTGGGTTTATAATGTTTGACGATGATGATTTGGATGCAAAACCTAGATTCAAAATTGGTATGTTTTTTTTTTTTTTAGTTATATGTTTATTTATTTATTTTTTTGGAAAAAAAAAAAACCTATTCAAGTTTTTTACTGATATAATTTTTATTATTAGTGAACTATACACCAGAAGAGGATGATAATGTCAATGCTAATATAGAAGATGAAAACGACTTAGCTATGGATGAAATGGAACATAACATATTATTACAACACATGGCAGGTAATAATTTGTGACTTTTACTTTTTATTTTGATTTTTCAAGTAAAAAATAATTGCAAATTAATCAACAACTTTCTTTCTAGTGAGCTATACATTGGTCCCCGATGATAGATATGGCACAATTATAACTGCTCGTAAGTGTTACATCCAACAGGATGCAGCAATATTTAAATTAGATAATAATAGAATGAGGCCAATGAAAGATTGAAATAAACAGATAAGATCAATACAAAAGCTGTAAAGCAATAAAAACCTAAAACGCATTAGACATAAAAAGATATTCCAAGAAAAACTATAAAACTAGAGACGAAACACATGACTAAAATAAAAAAAGTACATAATAAAAAATATATAAAAAGTGCATAGGAATTAGGGAAAAGTTAAAATTCCAAGAAAAGTAATAAAACTAGAGCCAGACCCTTAGACGATAACACAAAAAAACGACAGACTGAAGCAATAAAAAGAAATACAAGACGGACCGACAAGAAATATAAAAAAAAGGGATATCTTGAGAAAATAGAAACGACAAACACTCAGAAAAGTAATAAAATGTAAAATTTATGACCCTCGACCCATGGGACCTAGCGTACCCCCTTTTGCACACGAAAACGACGCTTTCCTGTCCCAAAAAGTAAAGCGTCCCTAGGTCCCAATTCATATAAATACTCCGGAAAATTTATCCAGAGTTAGTTATCGACACTCCAGGACCAGCTCTATATCGTCTCTTTGACCCTCGTCTTAATTATTAATTCGAAGTTAAAACTTAGAAAATTTTCAACATTTGTCTTATATAAAGTTTAACTTTACATTTATTTTATATAAAAATTTGAATCAACAATTAGTTAAAACAATTCGTAATTTGAACTTAATTCCAAATAAATCTTTTGTAAATATTTCTATTTTACAATAGAAATATTTTTATTAATTAAAATAAAGCGTAGAGTCAGTGTAAGTGTTTGTGAAACGAATTAGCACTCGACTCATCATCGTTCAACCTCAATCAATAATCAATCAACAGTCAATTCATAATCAATCCAACACCGAGGGGTAATCAAGAGAATCAGAGCTAAACAATTGAATCAAAACCATTATAACCAAATCAACCAATGTAAGTCATTCATTATTGTAAAATTTATATTATACACTACACACAACACGAAATAATACAACTGCAACGATTAATAAATTAAATAAATATCATTCATAATTTTAACAACAAATCAAGTGTGATAATTACAACAACAACCTATCCCTCTCTCTCGTCCACAGTCTTTCCCTATTCGCGCCGTGAACCCGATCTATTGACCGAAAGGTTAGGATCGAATCAAAGTAAGTACATATTACAATTATTACGGGTAAACTCGGACATAACAATTTGGCGCCCAAACACTTGTGACACGGAAACCCAAGCGAAAATAAAGACCGATAGGGAGTGATAAAAAAGTGAAAGTGAACTTAGATAATTACGCGAATATTAGATAATTAGATTCAACCCTCAAGAAAAATTACGCGAGTAAAAATAAAATTAAACGGTCCTGACGATAAACTCCTCGCGCTAATTACACGGGAATAGAATCACGGTATAAAGAATTTTTAATACAAAATTATAAGAATAAAAAATTAAGTGAAACAATTACATACGCGACAAAAAAGTTAATTAATTAAATTTAAACAAAACATTACAAATAATATAAGAAAAACAATTGAAAACATTTTAAAAGACGCGACAAAAATACAATTAATTAATAAATTCGTATTAAAATAATTTTTATTTTTGAATTCTCCTAATTTTTGATTTAATAATTTATTATTATTTATTATAATATTTTATATCTAGGTGAAATTTGTTTCATTTGTTGACAAAAGAATTTTTCAAGAGAAAAAAAAAAAAAAAAAACAGAAACTGTGTGTTAACAGCAGGGTGTTTACGACCACAGTAAACAAAAATATAAGGAAAAAAAAGATAAGATAGTTTGAAAATATTTTCATGAGCCTTCAAGCCGGAAAACCAATTTGCACGCTTTGACCCTGAGACTCCACTAAAGTTTCTCAATTCTATCCCTTTGAATCCTTAGTATTTCCTTAAAAATATATTGGTCATCATTAAAAACATTTTTGAAAAATCCGGATGCTGAAGTGGACATGGTAGAAATAATGAAAATAAAATACGTATATAGGCCTCTCTGTGCTAAGAAAAAAAAAAAGAAAATTTCGGAGAAATACGACGAAAATGAATTTTTTTTTACAATATCGTCGATATAACGATACGATACGATATAGAGACGATACGATACGATACGATATGGTCAATTTTCGATACGATATGGAGACGATATGACCACTTGACGATACGATACGAGACGATATGGCCTTTAAAAAATCCGATACGATACGATATGAGGCCTTTCATCGTATCGTATCGTATCGCGGCATCACTATACAGAGGTCGCTTCAAAATAAGCCTCTTGAAGAAAACGCGGATTCGCAGGGTATATTTGTCGTGCTAAAAAAAATACTTACGAACGATCTCGAGGATTTCTAAATAAAACAATATAATGTGTATTCAAACTTATATCACAAAAGCCACGATGAAAAAGATTTTGCGATAATAATATAACTGATAATCCAAGATGATGACTTCCCTTTGTAAAAAGATCCATAATAACACTGGAAGAGCCGGACTCTCTCATGAGATCATCGATAATAACTAATTTTTTTTTTTTATCATTAAACTCTTTTAATTTTGGTAGACCTTCAACAAATTCAACTGTAGAAAATTCTTTAAAACTGTCTTGCCATTGCCCATAAAAGAAATAAACTTTATCAAATTTTACATCGGTGATATTTTCATTTAAAAATTTTTTCAACCAAGTAGTCTTACCACAGCCTAATGAATAGCAAGAAGCATAGTAAACGGGAATTAACACACTAGAGACATTTTAACAACTGAGAAACAATAAATAAAGAACTTTTTTGTCCTAATTTACCATATAACGAATTGAGCATATTTTTACTCAATGTACGGAGACCTGGATTAAAATCTATTTTTTCTTTATCAAGTTTAATATTTTCAGCTTAAAAATATTCCTCGATATATTGATCTTTATCAGATTTAGTTTTGACCCCAGACGGGTACCCACTGGCTTCTTGTTTTATTTTAAGAAAAGTATTTATATATCCTGTAAAACCGACTTCAGTAGTTTCTTTATTATTCATCGACATTTTATCGTAATGCCAAACTTCATATATTTTTTCTGACATATCCTTTTGTTAAAGCAAGTTTTAGTTCTGACGACACCCAAGTACCGATTAAACTTCTCTCATCATTATTATGATTACAAAAACCTGGCTCCATTGTATCAACACATGTACGACAGAGTGGGAAATAAAGTTTTTTATTTTTTAAACGTACAGGCAAAACAGGCATTTGTAAATCAGACGGTCAGACACGACATTTTATTAATCTATTAATTTTTGATATATCATTATTTGAAAATTCTTTCTCGATATCGCGACCAGCATATACTTTTGGATGAGCTAATAGAAATGCAGATTGCTTAAGGACACTCGGATACAGACTTGTGAAATCTACATACTGTACAGTTTCTCCGGGTTGTACTGTATATGACTCGACGAAATTCTCCGTTCTACCACCAAAATAAGCATCACGTGGGTTCAATGCTGTGTAATAATTAGCATCAATAGAATCAACAAATTTTTTTACTTGAGGTACATCTTTTAACAATTTTTTAAATTCACATCCCCATTTTTCAATAACATCATAACCTTGATCTTCTAAATACCAAGTTGTACAATCTTTTTGTACATGATCACGATTAAACATAAAACACTCAATTACGGAAGCCCGGTCCGGCCATTATAAAATATTATACATGGTGCAGGAAGCGGGGTAAGAGGCAGTAACTTTAAGGCAGGTTTACAAAAAAGCATCTTTAATATTTTCATGTAAACACAAAATATAACCTGATGTTATTGTTTATATGTCAGTACAACTAACCTCATATTCTTGTTATTATTTAATAAAATATAGATAAAATTTATTTATTAAATTAATTAAAATAAATAAACAAAAATCTAGAGGTCAACAGAATTATGTAGGGCAATATAAAATAATATTCATTATTCAATGTTTATCATAAATAAATAATGACTTGCTGATATTTTATTTACTGTTTTTTTTTCTTCTCCAGAACAATCACGATGAAACCTTGGATATTTTTGCTGATTGATTATTAAAAGAAGAAATTGGTAAATAATAATATCTAATATAATTTATAAATTGTTCAATAATTTATAACATTAAGCTCACATAATTATGTAGCCTGGTACACCAGTGTAGTAAAAAAAGTAGTTCAAATCCAGATATTTATCATTGTTATTGTTTAAAAATACCATAAATAGTCTCAAATATATTTGTATTTTTTTTTTATTTTATTCGTATTGTTTTTAATTGCATTCATGGTACAGTTGCAGTGTCAGGATGATAGTAATTTGTCATGTAATAGTTGTGATGTAATTGGAGGTGTTTGGATGACGATGAAGCTTGTTGATCTTGGACCTTACAAAAAGACAGATCTACAAACTTGAGGTAACAAAAGAAATAAAATAATCAAATAATTACAATAAACAGTATTTATTTGGTTTTTTTTTTTTTGTAGAAGATAATTTTAGAACATCAATTCTTGATGACAGGTTGACTTACAAAATTATTGATGAACTCGAAGCATGGAAAGAACGTCACCAAGAAATTTTCTATATTGAGGTAAGAATGTTTATAGATTTTATTTATGAATAATTATTTATTGTTTATTGAATTTTTTTCTAGTTGAAAAAAAAAGAAAAAAGATATTTGAATAGATTATGTGAAGAGTGGAAGGAACCAAAAGAAGTATTAGATACATTACATTCTTTATCTGTTTTTCAAGGACATACAGAGTAAATAATAACTTTATTATTTATTATATAATTCAAATAAATACGTATCGTTTATTTATTTTTGTTTTTTTTTTCATTACAGAGTTGTTACTTTAATTGTATCTACAAGAGAAGATAAAATTGTACCTGGCTCCGATACTCATAGTATTGAAGTTTGGAAATTAAGAAATGTAAAAAAATATTTTATTAAGATATTTTTATTAATTTTATTAACAAAATTATATTAACAATTTAATAAGCTATTTCATCATGTCGGTATGGAAAATATCTTTTGACATCAAATTACCCTCAGGGAAACAAAAAAAAAAAAAGACAATCAACACAAAGTCCCCCCAGATATTTTTTTGTTTTTTTCAAGCATTTTTTCATTAACTTAACAATGACAATTACAATAAAGTAATTGATTTTATATTAATATATATTTATTGAATTAACTGAAATATCTAAAATGGTAAAATATTTTATCTGTCAGCTGTACATAATCTTTTTTTTTTTATTTTCATTTTCTTTTAACAAATGGATTATTTTATAATTTATACTCTCAATATTTAATCCTTTAACCTTTCTAAAGTTATATTTTTTTTTTCAGAATACAAACAATTATTGTCAAAACAATTCAAAAAAACGTCAGGTAAATTTTTTTTTTTTTTATTCCAAGAAATTTTTTAGTTTTTTTATTGTGATTTAATCTAGCAAAGATGTGATATCTACAGTCACTGGGTGGGAGTCATGTTAATTTATATTTATTATTCAAGCTTTTATATTTATCAATTTTATATTTTTTGTTCAAGGTTTTCATAACATTTGAAGATGATTCGAGACCAATGGCAATGAATACTGATGACAAGGGACGTATAGCTTTGTACATGATAAATAGAATTTCACCACATGTAACAGCCTTGACATATGATGATAATGATGTTGTATGTGTCGTTGATATCAGTACAGATCTTTTGCCTGATAATATTAAAAAATTTCAAGTGGTAAAAAGTGAAAAGACTAATCAACCAAGTGCAGCATCTGATCGATTTGCTCATCTCGTAAATGAAATGAAAAAAAATCATTCAAGTAAAGCTACTTCAAGAATATCAGAAAAATCTTTAAATATTCAATCAACAGCAAAAAAATCATTAACAGCTAATAAAATAAAAGAAAAAAAAGTAACTGTTGGATTTAAATATAGATCATCTCAATCAATGAATTATGCACAACTTAAAAAAGGACAAGGAGGTGGCCTTCAGGATTTAACATTATGTAACACGAAAGAATACACTGTTGCTGAAATAATAGAACTTTCTAAAAGTCAATTTCTAGCTAAAGAAAAATTATCGAGCGTGTATCTTGAAGGCTCAACAATAAAACTGGGTTTATTTTCTGGAGAACCATTTGATAATTTTTTGGATGATGGTGGAAACAAAATTGATTTATGGAAATTTATTGAAAATAATAAAAGTGGAGGAGTGCCATTAAAATTGTACCTATATGTATGCCAACCAGTACATCCTGAATCACATGAAGCAAAACTTGCATTAGCATTGTCACAAGATTTCAACTAGAAATAATATATTACCAATTTCTTCTTTTATAATAATCAATTAGCAAAAATATCTAAGGTTTTATCGTGATTGTTCTGAAGAGAAAAAAAAAACATAAAATAAGTAAATAAAATATCAGCAAGTCATTATTTATTTATAATAAAAACATTAAGTACCTATATTATTTTATATTGTACATCTTACTTAATTTTGTTGATATTAAAGCTTCTGTGACCTCTAGATTTTAGTTTATTCATTTTTATCTATTCAAACAATTAATTTTGTCTATTTTAAAAAATAATATTAGAAATGTACAGGTGACAATTAATACATATAATTTATAAACAATAACATCAGGTTATATTTTGTGTTTACATGAAAATATTAAAGATGCTTTTTTGTAAACCCACCTTAAAGTTACTGCCCCTTACCCCGCTTCCTGCACCATGTATAATATTTTGGAATGGCCGGACCAGGCTTCCGTACTCAATACATCCATGCCATCAACAACCATGATACTGAAAAATGTTTTTTCGTCTTTCATTTATACCATCAACTCTAATTTTTTTTAGATCTATTCTGACTTCATGACAGTTACCAGCATGCTGAATATTACTTGCTGTTGAATATGCTAACCATTCTAGCCACTGAAGAGCTTCTTTTGACTGATTGTCACTTAATCTATACCCAGACCTGGGAACGATTTCGATTTTTTCTTTAGTAAGATAATTACGTTGAATAACACGCATACATAATGAAGCACAAGTCAAAGCTTCACGGAATGGATTAACATTAGTAATTTTTAAAGTTAAATTTATGAATTTTAAACATGCCATACGTAAAACAATTACATCTAGAGTACAATAAAGTTTTCTTCTTTAATTCTTTTCTAAAATCAAATAATTCTCCAGAGTCTACTCTCTCTTTATACCACTTATCAAATTTGTCAGCTTCTTTTTTATTTTTCGCACGCACACCATACATTTTTGGTGGTGGTACTTCACCGATATAATTTTGATTTAATTCATTATTAAAAAAATGTGGAAAATAGCCTTTTGAAATTTTTTCATCAAGACCAAACATACGAGGTAAAGCACTCAAAGGTGCTTGAAAAAAATTGAGTGAATCTATCCATTTGATATTTTCAATTGACAAAACATTAATACTTGTACCAGTAATTATAGTACTAATTTTTCCTTCTAATTTACGATTAATTAATTCTTTTGAAACCCACTGACCATCATAATTTTTTTGATTATGACCTTATACGATAATTTTACTATATTTATTTTTCATTCCAAATAGAAAATCAACAAATTTTTTTACAGTGTCTTTCCCTTCAGCAATAAATTCGCGGGTAGTACATGAATCACATTTATTCTCGATCGGTATATTAGGCTCATCTAAATCACTTGTATCATTCATACATTTATCGCACACAAGATGAACTACTACATAATTAACTTCATGAATTTTATAAATTTTATTATGATTATTAACTGTTTTAGATTGCATTGTCTCAAAATCATAAAAAACATAAGCACAAAGATCTTTTTTCTTTTTAAATTTCATTTTACTTTTAAAATAACATAAATGTGATGGTGGTTGAAGTTCTTCACACGCAGAACAATAATAATATCCACATAAATGACGCGTATTTAAGTAAACTTTTCTAAAACATTTTTTACACTTTTTTATTGCCTCACACACTGAATGCTTTGAATTATAAGATTGAGCTGTCCTATGTTTGTCTAAACATTGTTGTCCATAAAAAACCCGATCACAATCACGACACTCAATTAGTTCTACATTTATCTCACACAAATTATTTAAACATCGATCACATCGAGCAGGACATGACAAATTCGTCTCAGGTGATGAATATCTTTTATTACAAAATAAATAATATTTTTTTGTACCATGCATAAAAGTTTATTTATTGGTTCATAATGATGACTATTTTCATAATATGCAATTGGTACATAATTTTGTTCTTCACGACGAAAACCATCAACTAAATCTGTACCATCAAATATTAATTCATGTCCATTGATATTATTAGAAACATATTTATATTTTTTTAAAACGCGCTTGATTGGGCATGTTGCTAAATACATCTGAAATTGTCTCACTTGCTCTAACCTACACCCCCTCAGGTGGGATAACAACACCAGATTTATTTATAAATTCAAGAGTCAATTTTTTTTGTAATTCATATCGAGCGTTACGAACTGCTTTCAATCTAGCCGCGTCAAGTTTACTTGTCTCTAATTCAGATAATTTTACTACGATTGATCTTGGTAAACATAAATTATCTTTATAATTAATTATTAGTGTACCACGTCTCTATCTTTCACTTTTAAGCATTCCACATCCACCAACAATTCGTTTTAAAATTATAACTCTTATATTAAATGCAGCCGTCGCATCTATACCACCAGCACTTTGACATATACTACTCATTATTGTCCATAAACGATCAAAAGTAAACTCATTAATCGGTGTTAAATTTACAAATTTGTAAATAAATCACTAGTGATATTTTCTGATCGGAAATTAAAAATAATTCGGTCAGTGTTATTTCTAGACGAAGACGTTGATATACTTGTCGAAAAGCACTTTCAATAAACTCAACAAGCCCGCGATTATTAGGAACATCTTTTATTTTGAATGTATACGTCGTACTTGTGAGTGAAAATTTAGGTATTTCTTCACGCGTTTCATCGAGTAATTCTATACAATCTTCGCTTCCACCGTCTTGACATTCGTCTTCACTTGAACTATCCATGATTAATATTAAAAATTTACTAAATAAAAATGATAAATTTCCCGAATATATATGTACTCCCACCTAGTTTATATTTACATTGCATGCACTTGTTATATTAAAAAAATCTATTGAACTGACAAAAAAAAATTTAATCGAATAAAAAAATAAATACCATATTTTTTTGTTCCGGCAAGCGTCACAGCCCTGTTTGTTTACGTTTATGTCTTTCCCAACAAAGGTAACACTTTCCAACCTCGCTGCATTGGGGCTCCTCAAAATCCGTGACGTCAGAGTCACTGGTTTCTAGTACACCGATGAATCCCTCCCGTAAAGAAACTCCCGTTCCCTCGGATGGATGACATTTTTTCGGGTTCGCTTTAACAATGAATGAATGAGTGAATGAATGTTTGAGAAATAGGTCATCAGAAAAACGGTAAAAATAAAGTGCAAAAATATAAATTAATTGAAAGAAAAAAAATTGAGATAAAAATAAAAAAACAAAAATGAAAATAACTTTTAAAAACAAAAAAAAAAAAAAAAGTTAAATTAAAAAAAAAAAAAAATTTTTTTCAGAAAAAAAAAAAATGACAAAATTTGAAGAACAAAAAGCAATATTAAAAAATAATAATTTTTAAAACAAAATGTAAAATAAAAAAACGAAAATATTTAACAAAAAAATAATAATTTGAAAAAAAAAAAATATATTTTCAAACAAAAAAAAAAAACTATTTATAAAAAATTTTATTAGAAATATAACAAAAAACTTTATAAAAAGGAGTAAAAAATAAAAGCAATTAACAGAAACACTTACATATCCAATTATCACTCGATGAAGCAGAATCTGATCGTTCACGTTCTTTTTCTTTTTTCCATTCCTCAAGGTTTTTGAGACGTTGGATACGCCAACGCTCTTGAACAACCATCCTTCTAATCATTTTTATTCTTGATCTTTGCTTTTCTTTGGCGAATACGTAATTGTCGCTCACCTGTAAAATATATAAATTCACTATTTTATTCTATTTTCACTTTTTTAATTTACTCTATTATTTTATTCCACTCTTTTATTTTCACTGTATTATTTTACTTTTTTATTTCACTGTATTAATATATTATTTGAATACTTACGTAACATTTTTTTGATAAAGCTCGGATTATTGATAGCATTGGTACATCTTTTTAAAAAACCATATAAAATTTTTTTTACTGCATTATCTTTTGTAAGTATTTCATTTATCCGATCTTCATCGAGATCGTATTTAAATATTTTTATATCACCCTCAAAATCTTCAACCGATTGTGCTAAATTATCAACCGAAGTTATATATTTCATGATATAATATATTTCCTTCATACTACTTTTCAATTTTAACTGACCACGTATTTTTTTAATTATCTTTGGACGTTTAAAAGTGTAGTGGCGAGTAACTTCAACTACTCCCGGTGATATGATTTTGAACGATTTAGTTAAAAATTTTTCACATAAATTGTTCATGTTGAAAGTGTTGGAGACGATCTGCAACTGACTCGAAAATTAGGATCAAAGATGTCGGAAAGGCACTCCCCACTTACGTTTTAGTTTTTTCTTTTTTTAAATAATTTTTTATCTTTTTTCAAATACTTTTTTCTCTTTTTTTAAAAGAAAATAATTTACCAGTTGCTATTTTGAATAATCTATTGTAACTTGAAATTTAAATTTTTGATATCTTAAAAAAAAGCTAATAAAGATCGCTGTTAAATATTTAATAGATCCATATTCTTTCTAAACTCTCGGGGGTACAATTTTAGATTGAATAATACTGCTTCCAGACAATAAACAAAACGTTTAAAAAAAAAAATTTTCTTCGGAAAAAAATAAACTCAAACTAATTTTATATTCTAGCATTTTCATTTTATACATTTTAAATAATCGAAAGGACATTTTTTCCTCATATAATAGATCTTTAGACAAACCACCCATGTAATCACCCTGAATTAAAAAAAAACACGGCGCCAGCAGTAAACAATTCCATTAAAAAAAAATATAGATGAAAAAATACAAAGACAGTGAATATTTTTTTTTTCGAACAAAAAATATTGTAGTCAAAAGAAAAAATATATTTTTGTTTAAAGAATAGAGAAGTTTCTATTTTCATTTGCATTTTTTTCTATACCTGCTTTTTTCGTTGCTCTCTTTCTCTCCAGCTGTGACGCTCAGGTGTGTCATTGTGATATGTAAATATGGGGTATTTCATGCAAGTATGTCACTCAAATAATAATTGTAATAAATATTTCAAGTACAGGTGGCGGTAATTACGATAAAATGAGTATAAATAGAGCTGATAAATAGTATTTTATGTTAGTTTATTAATAATTTTACGATTATTCATATGATTTTTAATTTTCAATAAATAACTAGAAGATAATAACATTCATAGAATTAGATTGGTTTATAAAACAACAACCATATTTGAATAATGATGTATTGCTCGCTGTAAAAACATTAAAAGAGAGATGTACACATGTGATGCATTTTACACTTAGCTTGTGTGACGTAATGATCCAAAGGCAAAGATCGGTACAATTAAAACTCAATTTTACAGAAGAATATGTACGTCAATTAAAAGCAATTTCTACGCAACCTGAAATAGACAAAGATATAAAACAAAAGCGTGACGTATTTAATGATAAAAATACTTTTATAGGCAAGTCTTTTTTCACGTCTTTGAGTGATGAGAAATCTAGATTATACAATAATAAAATTGATAACATGTTGAAGGAAAAAAAAATTTTTTATCGGACCTTGAGAATCTTACGCATATATTACCAGCTGAAGTAGATTAAAAGTAGATTACGATTTAAAAAAATTTTAATAGATTATTCAACGATAGAAAATTCTACACTTGGGTCGTTTTATATAATATATGAAGATTTTAAAAAATGGTTTGGTTATGATCGTGAGAAAGGAACACGAGCATATTGGGAGCTCTATTATCAAACAATTATCTATTTAGATGACTTTGCTACTGTAGTAGATGGATATAATCACATTTTAAAAGTTGTAATCGATTCCATTAATTTATCAAAACTAAATATACTTCATCCTGAAATATTATCGTTAGAAAAATTAGAAGGCTCGCTTGAGTTTTTCGCAAAACATAGTAGTGAATTTAATTTGCCTATGAATATATGAGATGCAGTAGCTGGTCATTTGAGTAAAATATCACAAATTGATATAGGATATGACAATAGTAGATTATTTGTTTTAATGAGAATTCCATTGACTGAAGATAAAATTTATCATATACATAAATTAAGATCGTATCCTATTGCTCAACAATTAAGTAATAATACGATAGGATCAGCGTGGATAAAACCTAGAGCTAATTAATTTGATTTTGTCATCAGATCAATCACAATATACACTTGTGAAAAATAAAATTGATTTACCTTTTTGTCAAGCAAGTGTGAATATACATATATGTGAATCATTATCATATCCGATGTATGAGAGATCACATCAAGCTGGTTGTGACATTTCTCTAATTACGAAAATTAATGAATCACCTTTACTTAATTGTGATATTAAAATTTCTTGTCATTTTACGCCGTACTGTAAAAACTTGCGTAATGAAAGAGGTTGGTAATATAGTTTACCAGGAGAACAAGAAATACATATACTGTGTGGAGACAAGAAAAAAAAAAACTATTGTTATTCGTGGCGTTGGTATACTACGGATCCAAGCAGATTGCCACGCACGCATAAATCACGGAACAATTTTCGGTCGACAGGTAGTAAATTTTGATACCATATATGAATTTAAAACTACAGCAACATTAAATGTTACAAAACTATTCCCTGAAATTGTTGATTTTACTATAGCAGAAACAAACTATTCATCAGCAAACCCAGCAGTATTGATTTATGATATATCTCTTAAAGAAATAAGAAAAGAAATATTAAATCACAAAGAAAAAATAAAAGAAAAAAATCAGTCAAAAAATATTATATTTAAAATTATTCTTGGTGAAATTATTATGGCTACAATATTAACCTCCATAATTTCATTTCCACCGATTGTAATTATTATAAAAAAAATTTTATCTTTCTTAAAAAAAAAAAGTGTCATGTAGATGTAAAGCTCGTCCCCACCTCAATATCTTATCCCTCTACTTATTAATTTCTCCATTATTCAATATGTTTTTATTCATATTTTGTTTTTTGTGTGATATCATATCTTTTTGTAAAGTCTTTTAATCGCTCACAAATAAAAAATAACAACCTATCATACTTCCAGATCGTGAATCGTTATTTAAAATTTATTTAGTGAGCTTTGTACCCTTTTGAGTACGTTCTAAAAATAAAATATAAGAATTTTTTGCATTTCTTGGCCAAGATTCATTGGTAACAAATTGATCATCAATTTTTATCCAACGATTTTTATTACGGATATAACTTATGAAATGTTGGTTTGATTTACTACTATCAGTGAATATAGCGTAATTAACTTTATATGTGGATCTACAAATTTCTACTTTGGATGTGGGTATCCTTTTTATCGAACAATAATTGTTTTGCAATCGACCATTTTGATTCATTGACAAAGAGTTGACCTTCAAAACAATAACATCATTTGTCTTAAGAATTTCTAATTTTTTAAAAATTTTCGTTGAAGTTAAACAATCTAGACATGTACCAGTTCCTTCGTGCCACAATGAGAGCGATTGATTTATAAGTTCTTGTAATGTGAAAGTGTTATTTCCATTTGGTATTAAAAGCTTTATAATGTACTGGTTTGACAATGAGATATTTACGTATGAACAGGATTCAAATTTTTCTAAATACTTTTCTTCATGGGCTAAATGCTTGGTAAGAACATGATTTTTTGTACACAGTGCTGTTAAAAATTTAGCAGGATCATCTTCGTTATTATGGTTGAACGCTCAACCAACAAATGTTTTAATTTCATCTGCTGAAGAAGTCATTTTTGAAATGTACTCATTGAAAAATTTAGCTACTACCGAATGGTGTGAGTTGCTAATGTTTTTTAATGACTCATTTATAACTTCTGAGTGTAATATACATTGCATCACAGAGTTTACATAGCTCGATGAACCATTATCATTAGATAATCAATGTACATTAGTGATTAGACAGCGTGTCGATAACTTTGGATTTTTTTTCTTATTCTATATCAGCCAAAAATGATTTGAAACACCACTTGGTATTAAAATTCTTCAGAAAACTTCTATTCGAAATCGGAATTTCTTTCAAATAAGGTTTATAAATTTTCCGCAAACGATTGTATTCTTCGATTGCTTGCTGACTTGCTATTGCTTTTGATGGGTCAAAATTTATTAAATGCAAACCATTTAATGTTGTAACTCGCGAAAGTGCAACGTAAGTCATACCTTTGGCATAAGACTTTTCACCGACGTCAACAATAGCGCACTCTAAACTAACTCCCTGAGATTTATGTATTGTCATTGCGTAACTAACACAAATAGGAAATTGTGAACGTATTACGAACACTCCATCAGACAACTAGAATTTCACATCTATTCTTTTTGTCTCACATTCAACGATTTTATTGTTGTATTACTATCAGTTCTACTCAAAGAAGTTCCTAAGAATGTATCTGCTGCTTCAAGAGCTCCAATTTCTCTATTATTTAAACTTTGAAAAGCAAAATTCCATAATCTGGTGAGCAATGGTGCCGTGGAGTTAATATCATTGACCATCGCTTGAGTTTTTGATCGCTCATGTTTCGTTATATATTTTGTAACATACCCTGTTAGGGCTGAGGAAGTTTCACCTACATATTGAATATCCACATTCCCTTCCCAAACTGTAAGAATAACAGGATTATAATCGTTAATATTCCCTCCATCTTCGGTTCTAGGGAGATCATATAGTTTATTCTTAGACCGTGAATGTCTGTGATTTGCGATTGCGATTCTGGATCACGTAAAACAATCGTCTCGGTAACAGGTCTAGGAAATCCAAATCGACAGCGTTTAATCGTTTGTCCGTATTTATTTTTTGATGACCTCATACAATAACCATTATGATGATGTTTTTTATGAGTCGTTACCCTACGATGCAATAATGGTGCCAAATTTTTATTTGGCAATTTGCAAGTCACATATTTTTGGATAAACTCAACTATTTCTTCAATTTCGTTTGCACCTATCATAGGCGCATTATCAACCCATAATAATATATGGAAATGTTGAATACCACGGCCTTGATATTCCCGTCACCAAAAATAATGATTAGTTTTTCCAAGTGGATTACTTTCTGAGTTAAGGAAATCTAACATGGCATGAAATTTTTGATCCATGTAGCGAGAAACTGACACAGGATCTGCAGCAATTACTTGACCCGGTAACATTTTGTCTAAGAAGGGAGCATTAATTTCACGAACATATTGAATCAAATCATCACATAAATACTCCGCTGGACTTAGAGTAAGAAATCATGTAGCTGGACTATATTCTCTTATCATACACCTAAGATTATTTCTTGGCTTTTTCCAAAATTGTTCTGTGTTTGGGAGACGCTCAAATATAGAGCTTAACTCACTTTCTAACAGACTAATTTTTTACAGTATAACTGTCACGTGGATTTGTAACATTTAACATGTGATAAATTCCTGACTTTAATTTTCGATTACTATCATTTTGTAATAAATAAAATATATATTGCTGGTCTAGTCTCAATCGTGGCTTAAGGGAAAAGAGTTTTTGCTTTATAAAATCATGATCGCGAACCTGCTTAGCTCGGTCCATTTATCCCTCGACGATATAGGTTTGGAAAGCACTGCAAATTTAAAGTTTTTACTCGTGAATCCAATGAATCGTCTTGAATTTTCAACATTTGATAAATGTCTGTAGCTGTTTGATTTATTCGTTTATTGTACAAAGGATATATTGTATATTGTTCGTAGTTTAATTCTGAATGATCTATTTGAGTAAGCATAGCTCGTTTCTTCAAATTCTCTGTTTCATTTTTATCCTCTGCATTCAGATCTGGCTTAAAATTTTTATTTGCATACTCGGTGATAATTTTTTCAATTTTCTTACCAGAAATAAGTGCACCTAGGCTTTCATTATCAGTTTCGTCATCATTGGAACTATGGTGTGTTTTTATAGCAGTTATATCATTCTGACCACAATCATAGGCGTTCGCTAAAAGAAGGAGTTCATCATTATCATTTTCTAAGTATTTTGATAAACTATGATTAGAGTGTTTCATCTTGTTCAGATTTTGTTTTGCTGTCATTGATATAAGCACTTTTAGAACACTGGAAAGCACCTTATTTATCTAGACTATAATCCTGTGAAACATCACAGAACTTTTAGAACTTTTAGAACATGTAGAAGACTGGGAATTTGGTTTAGGTACACGTTGACTAGAACTATGTAAAATATCACTGACTGTTAGTGTAGTTTCTACACTGTCGAGAGATTGAGAATTTTGTTTAGGTACACGTTGACTAGAACTATGTAAAATATCACTGACTGTTAGTGTAATTTCTACACTGTCAAGAGATTGAGAATTTTGCTCAGCTAGTTGGCTAGAGCTTTGTAAAACATCACTGGCAGTTAATGTAGTTTCACTACTTTTAGAACTTCGCATGAGAGCATGAGCCTCAGCTGGATTTTCGATATAATTTTTTTCAGTACTAGTATTGTTTTCTAATGCTTCTTCATTATTTTCGAAGTTTTCTGAGACATTCGTTTCAACAAAATATTCAACATCGTTTTTTTCTACATGTTGGCTAGAGCTTTGTAAAACCCCACGCTCACAATTAATTAAATTCCGCTTCCACAAATTCGTTATTACGGCAGATATAGAGAAGATGTATCGCCAGGTTGAATTACACCAAGACGATCGCAAATACCAACGCATCATATGGCGGGACGATCAAGGTAAATTGAGAACATACGAACTCAATACGGTGACCTTCGGTGTATCATCTTCTCCATATCTGGCTATACGTACACTACATCAATTAGCCGATGATGAACACTGTACATACCCACTAGCAGCAGCATGCCTAAAAAACGACTTATACGTAGATGATCTCTTGAGTGGTGCGGAGACCATCGAAGCGGCAATATTGTTGCGTAATCAATTGATAAAAATTCTCGAGAGGGGTGGGTTTAACATCCGTCAATGGGCCTCCAACGAACGACAAATTATCAGCGATTTAACCGATAAAAATGTCAACCCGCGTTTAATTCTCGATAAAACATGTACGTTAAAAACACTCGGCATTTCATGGTTAATAGGTAACGACAAAATAACGTACAATGTCAATTCCATTAAAGAAAACGAAAAATTAACCAAACGCCATATTTTGTCTAAAATTGCGAAAATATTCGACCCCCTGGGTTTGTTGGGTCCAGTCGTATTACAAGCCAAATCAATTATGCAAAAAATTTGGAAAGACAAACTTCATTGGGATGAATCGGTGCCACCTGATATAAACCGTTTATGGGTTAAATTCATTGAGCAATTAGACATAATAAAAACAATAACTATTCCGCGTAGACTAATAATAGAACAGCCAAAAAATATACAAATACACGGATTTTGTGACGCCAGTCAAACAGGTTACGGTGCATGTCTCTACTTAAGATCGGTAAACGAAAAAGGGTAATGTATTTGTAGACTTATTTGCGCGAAAAGTAAAGTAGCGCCATTAAAATCACCTGTAACGATACCGAGACTTGAATTAAACGGAGCGTTACTTCTCACACGATTATATCATGAAACATTACCTGCCATTCCAATTGAACTAAATAAAATCATTTTCTGGGGAGACTCTGAAATAGTCTTATATTGGCTTAAAACCGAAGCACACAAACTCCAAACATATGTTTCGAACAGAGTTGCAGAAATCCAAAAGGGAACGAAAGATTTAGAATGGCGGTACGTGTCTTCAAAGTGCAATCCTGCTGACATTCTGTCCCGGGGGGCAGGGCCAGATGAACTCGTACACAACCAACAATGGTTTGAAGGCCCATCGTGGCTGAAATTACCACACGCTAATTGGCCTAACGAAAAAATAAAATGTAATGAGATCCCAGAATTAAAAAAGAACACATGTCTCATAAATCAACTCGACACTCACATATTCTTGAAATTTTCATCTTACGCGAAATTAAAAAGAATCGTAGCTTATTGTCTTAGGATGAAACGTAACAATAAATACAAAGATTTTCTAAAAGTTCAAGAAATAAGAGCCGCGGAATTAATTATTTTAAAAACATTACAAGCCTCAACTTTTCAGCGAGAAATAGAATGTTTATTAGATTCGAATAGCATCAAGTCTAAAAATCGCATTAACTCGTTAGACCCTTTCATTGACGCCGACGGCATATTACGAGTGGGTGGTCGATTGAAAAAATCCAAACTTACTTTCACTCAAAAACACCCCATATTATTACCAGCGAAACATCCATTAACTGACCTTATTGTTAGAGAAACGCATATTATAAATTATCACGCAGGCGTTCAGTCGACTCTATATGCATTACGTCAAAAATATTGGTTGTTAGACGGACGAAATCAAGTTCGTCACATCATACATAAATGCACACGCTGTTTACGATTCAGAGCTGACGTAATGAATTATAAAATGGGTGATTTGCCGAAAGAAAGAGTAACAATTAACCACGCGTTCGCTCGAACAGGTGTAGATTTTTGCGGTCCCTTTTTCATAAAAGAAAAAAAATACCGAAATCGTGGGCGGGTAAAAGTATACGTATGTGTGTTTATCTGTATGACAATGAAAGCCATTCATTTTGAAGTTGTAGAAGATTTAACCACCGAAGGTTTTCTCGCAGCTGTTCGTCGTTTCGGAGCACGACGGGGCATTCCAAGTCAAATATTCTCAGATAATGGAACAAACTTTGTCGGAGCTCACAACCACTTCAAGAATTACATGACCTATTTAAATCGAAAAAGCATCAAGACTTAATTAATCAATGGGCGGTTGATCGGAATGTGGAATGGCATTTTATACCTCCCATGGCACCCCACTTTGGCGGACTATGAGAGTCAAGCGTTAAAATATTTAAACATCACTTGAAAAGAGTAGCAGGTGAATCTTTATTCACTCTGCACGAATTTGAAACATTAGTAATCGCGATTGAGGGCATTTTAAATTCGAGACCCATCACCACATTATCCTCTGATCCTAACGATCCCATTGCATTATCCCCCAATCATTTATTGATCGGCAAAACAACCGAGATGTTGCCTGAGCGAGATATGATTTCAACACCAACCAATCGTCTGTCTACTTGGGATCATATCAAGAAAGTTCGACAAGATTTCTGGGCACGATGGAGCCAGGAATATCTCAACGAACTTCAACAGCGCAAAAGGTGGTCGAAAAATGCGGCCAACTTAAAGGTGGGAACAGTCGTCCTCGTCAAAAGCAAGATACTTCCATGCTTGCAATGGCCATTGGCTCGAGTGATCCAAGTCCATCCAGGCACAGACGGGATCGTACGTGTGGCCACTATCAAAACTGCAACCGGAGAGTTCACTCGTTCGGTCAAATTATTGTGTCCATTGCCCGAAGACGTTCAACAAACAACATAACGCATAATGTCATTTGTAATATTGTAATCATAAAAAAAAAAAATTATTTTTACATGATTGAGCAAGCACGTATACCAGACGAGCAAGCACGTAAATTCACTCCTATTTTTTATATACATATGCGAATCATCCCAGTGTTGAGCCGTTCGGCTCAACGGGGGGAGGATGTTCCGTAGGAACCATACGATAATTCGATAGACGTAGTCTGTCGGATATACCATTGTCATAAAACTCCTCTGGATATACTGTCGTCAGTCTATTCGGTTGAGTATAAGCGTGCAATGTAGAATTTGCCGTGTGCACTAATCCAGTCGGGTTAGGCTGGCCACCTATCGCGACTGGATACAATGACAATGTTCACAACACATTTCAAACTGTTCTAAAGAAATTTGACTAAAGTTGTCAGATTATCTTAAAAGAAACATGCGACATAACTAATTTTTCCGAGACGCAACCTTCCTTACACTAATCCTTCTCTTCCAAGACTTTGCAAACCTTCAGACAAAAAATAATATTCGCATATTCACTCAGTTCACCTCGACCTTTGGTGACGAACACGACTTAACGTCTTGCTCAGTCAAATCATTTGAATTAACACTTGTAAAAGAAAAATCAATCGATCAATAAATATCTAATCTAAAATTTTAATAAATACATTTACGAAAATACAAGTGTGGTTTACTTATTTAATCACGCCTGAACAAGAATAAGTAAAAAAACAAAAAAAAAACTGCTATTTATTTATTAAGAGATATTTTTGATATAAGGATATAAGTAGAGAATAAAAAAAAGGTAACAGGTACTGATATAACATACTATTTATTATATTCCATTTATAATCTATTTATTATATTTATTCTATTCGGTTCGATAATAGTTATACAGGTAAGACAGGGTTCACAACAATAATCCAAAGATTTGAGAATGCCATCATTTAATAAATAACTAAATCCAGGTTCAAAATCACAATTACTTGAATGACTTCTTTCTAAACTCAGAATTCCATTTCGAAGTCTGTTTATATCAATCTTAGGAATCATCAAATGACAAAAAGAACATATAATGACATTTTCGGGTAATGACATCGTCAATTTTCCTTTTTCACATACCATACAAACAAAATCATCACGTACACTTTCATTAATCATCTCCAGTAATTTGATTACTTCTACGAGAAATGAAATAATATCGAATCTAGAAATAATCTCTTTCATAAAAGAATAAAAACGTCAAGAACAATATGTCAAGAAGCAATTCATATGAAATTTTTTTTTCGAATATTTATCAATGACTTTCGAAGACATATCATCAAATTTGAATAAAATATATCTATTTTTAACAGTCATATCGCAACACGTCTAATTTAAAGAAAAGAAATTATTAATGAATGTTAAAAGCAATAATAAGCAGATTACAAAAAACAAACTTTGAAAATTTGGCGATCCATGATGAATAAAAAAGTTTCTGATTCTAAAAAAAGAAATCGATGAAAAGAATCAATAAAATTCAGAAGTTTATATACAAAAAATTTAATTTAAAACAGATAATATTTACGTTTTCGAATGCTGTAGGAAATATCGGCTGAATTGATTTCCCAAATTAAATTCAATTCTACATGAAAACGTCAATTGGCTGTGTTATAGGAGATTTATTTATTACCATTTATTTAATCTTCAATTAATTTAGTAAATTGTCTACCTTTATTAAGTATAATTTTTCTTGATTAAAAATATTGCTTGGCAACAGAAAATAAACAACATTAAATAAAATCAAGAAAAAACAGTCATTTATTTAAAAAAGAAAAAAAATAATAATTGAACGTTGAAATTGAAATTAATTAAATTAAAAAAAAAAATAATAACGGAACACCTGAATGTTAGTGACATATTTCATCTCAATTGTTATTTTTATAATCAAAATAGATCTAACTATTTTTCGAGTTACTTCTATTCAGGTCTCTTTGGAAATATGAACATAATAAATGTTTTTTCCTTGATTTCAGGATTTATGATAATGAAAAAATGAAAATACTTCAGTTTTTTGGAAAATGTGTAGAATATTTCACGGTTTTTGAATTTATAATTTTTTTGTTCATCTAAAAATATGATATAGTCATGATATTTTATATTTATTGTGAATAAAAAAATGTAGGATTAATGTAAAATCGGTTCAAGATTCTGGTCAATATGATATAAATTATACATATTTATTTGGACAACGATAATTCATGTTTCTATGAAACGAAAATTTTTGAAATTTTTTTTAGAACATCAATTCAAAATACATGAAATATTCGATTAGTGTATAAAATTAAAAAAAATATTTTGGTCTATTTATCAATATAATATACATGTTCATATAATAATTCATGTATCCACTTAATAAAAATTTTTTGAATTTTTTGAATAAAATAGATGTAATAAAATAGATTCAACAAAACAAAACAAAAGTAAAAAAAATAAATAAAATATAATATATATTTTTAAATTTTATTACTAATGTGAAATGAGTCAAAACAAAACTTAATTTTAATAAACGGCATCCATAGCAACGAAATAATAAATAAAATTGAAAATAAATAAAATGACAGTTGTTCATTAAACATTAATAATAAATAATAATAACCAATAAAGAGGTTAAAAATAAGAAAAAACTTTCATGATATATTCTAAGATATAAATATAATATATTATTATAAATTCTTAGAAAATGGTTAATATAAAAATCAAAGATCTCAATGAAAACAGTAAAAAGTAATAAAAAAAATTCTATTTTCCATTATTATTCATTTTATAAATAAATTTAATAGCTCAAAATTTTATTCAGTTGGAAGATTGAAGCACGAATTATATACATAAGTCCAGTCACTTCATTTGAAAAAAATGGAAATTATAATAAAGTCTGTAATGTAGATATAATTGATGATAATGGAGAAATAAAATGTACAATGTTTAGTGGCAGTATTGATAAATTTTACAATCTTTTCCGAGTAAGTTATTTTGAAAAATCAATGATTTAATTTAACATTTGAATTATGAATTACATATATATTTATAGATACAGAAAGTATATTCAATAACTAATAGTATTCTTAAGAAAGCAAATAAAAACTATAATAGATTGAATCATAACTTTGAAATATTAATAACAGAAAATAGTGGAATTGAAGAAATAAACGATACAACAAAACTACCAAAATTTCAATTGGTTTTTGTCAAGATAAAAGAATTATTAAGAGCAGAAAAAAAAAGTTCTATAGGTAATTAGAATAAAACAGTTGAAAAGACAAGAAATAATCCTAATTGATGATTCAGTTAAGCAACAGTAATTATAAATTTTTAAAAAACAATATAATTATTACAAATATATATTAATGTTAACAGATAACTTTGATGCTTTGGTCGAATCAAGTCGACGAATTTGAAGGAGAAATGAATGATATTCCTATAAAAAATATTAAAATTAACAATTTTAATAGTGATCTCAATTTGATTTTCATAAAAACATCAATTACAATAATAAATCCTGATATACCGGAAGCTATTAAGTAAGTATTTGTAAATATATAATTATATTAATACCACTTATAATTATATAATATAACTATATTTAACTATAGACTTAAAAAATGGTATGGACAAATAGGAAAAACAATGGATGAAAAAGAATTCAAATTTTATCGTTCAGATACAAATTCTTATAATTTTACAAAATTTCGAACAATTTATAATACTAAAATACTATAATTGGTAAATACTTTATATATTTATCCGATCCGTCAATATTTGAAATTGGGTACTGTCGAAAAATGGCACTATCACATCTGATAAGGCCCAAAAATTGAAAATAAACATGATGATTGTTTTTGGAAAAAAAAAAAACATAAATTTCATTTAACATCAACTAATTCGGTTAGGCGGTTCAAAAAATATCTTGCAAAAACAAATTCTGACACTACGTTTTGTTTAATAAAAGAAAAAATAAACGACCAAAGAACTTCAAAAAAATATCGTAGAGTCTACAGATGAAGCGTCGTCGATTGAAACATTGCCGGATCCGATCCGTCAATATTTGTAATTGGGCCCTGTAGAAAAATGGCACTATCACAACTGATAAGGGCCAAAAATTTAAAATGAATATGATGATTGCTTTTGGAAAAAAAAATGGAACCTAATGGGCTTCATAGAAGCCAATTCGATTCATAACTTTTATTTTTATCGCGAAATAAGAAAAAGTCACACGAAAAGTGAAAACATAAGTGTCCTACGGAACACTAAAAAAAGAAATAATATTACAAGATAATAAAGACAATAAGGTAAATTAATGACGTTTGAATATATTATATATTATTAATTTAAAAATATTTTTCAAACAACAATAGATCGTTTTAAATTTGTGGAATGAGAATATCGAAAATTTTAAAGAAAAACTTAATGATATTATAGTGATACAAAGAGCCAAAATTAACGAATATCAATATTTGGAAAATTTGTCACTAATACCAACACCAATCATAAAAATAAATCCTGATATACCAGAAGTGAAATCGTAAATATATTTTTCATGTAGATATTATTTATTTTAAGTATATCCTTTTAGTAAATATATTCTTTTAATAGTTTTGCGGATGAAACCATTGATGAAGATGATTTATGATGATAAAATAGAAAATTTTAAAACTATAAAGGACATAAAAAATTTAGATAATGAAACAATAATAAGTAAGTATTAGATATTAAAAAAAAAAACGAATTCAAACATAATAAATATGTTACAGATGAAATTGCTGAAATAAATAATGTGAGTGAAATTAATTCAGTTTTTTCTCAAAATAATAACATGACATATAATAAAAGAGAAATTGAATTAATCGATTATTCAAGAGAAAAGGTATAGATAAATCTTATCTATAATAAAATAAAATTATATCATAACAAATATCTATTCTACAGATAACTCTAACGTTATGGAAAGATGAAGCAGGAAATTTCATAGGAAAAGTTGGCCAAATAATAAAAATTGAAAGAGCCAAAATAAAAGAATACTTAAAAGATAAATATATATCATTAATAAACTCATCGAAGATTACATACGATTGTCAAAACGACAAACAAAAGTTAGTAATATAATCATACCAAAATATATGAATTTTCAATAAATTGTCAAAATATTATTGATTATCTAGATTTAAAGAATGGTTAGCATTGGAATCACAATCCAAACAACGAGACGACGAAAAACCATGTTGTTCAAAATGGACGAAAAATTAAATACATTGGTTAATTCAATACAATAAAATATATTTTTCTGACACAAAAAAAATGATATTAATGATTAATTTTATTTTGACTAAAATATTATTTTAATGCATTAAAAATTTTTTCAAAGTGTTGTTGTGAAATATCAAAAATATTTTCATTATTTTCAATATGATAATTTATTTGTTTTCTTATTCTTCCTCTAAAAGTATCAAATGTAATTTTTTCCAATTCATGACCTTGATAATTATTCACTTTACAATATTTTTTAAATTTATTCAAAACGTTGGAAATAGATACTTTGCAATACGATAAATTTCCTTCTTCGAGTTTCTTCTTCGTTTTTTTTTAATTATGATTTTTGGATCATCAGGAATGCCTTTTAATTCATCTTTGAATGATGGATAAAATTCTTTTATAATTTTTGATCCATTTAATTTTACTATGCCTTCACAAGAACATACAATAGCATTTGCAAAGTATTTTATCGTTTGAGTAGTTGCATAGTTAACAGCTTCATTAATATTTGGGCCAAGATTATATCCACCATGAAAGGAATATGGATGAGTAATAACAAACATACCTGTTCTTGAATAATTTTTGTATAATTGATTTTATATTTTCCCAAAAATTGTTCTGTAACCACGAATAATTTATGACCTATTAAATTTTTACAAGAACGTCCTGGAAATGTTTTATTTAATATTGTATTGATTAATTGATGAAAACGTGTAGAATCTTTATTATTTCTTATCAGCCAAATTTTAGGTAACCCATAAAAATGATAATTTATCGAAATTAAGGTATAATCTTCAAGGTGAATAGGAAACGAAGACCATTTACTACCACAATAAACAAATGGAGTATGAATTCCCTCTACTGTTTTATTATCTTCATTTTTTATACGCGAAAGATGACTTTTAAAATTTGATAAGTTCCATGATGATTGTGTAGGATCATTATTATACATTCTTTCGAATATAGAAAATTTAATATCAGGAGCATATAAAAAACAGGGATTTGTATTTAACATTGCCAAATATTCATCTGAATCATGTGATACTTCCGATGATGAATTTTCTCTAATAAATTTATCACATTCTTCATGATATTGATTATAAGTAAATTTTTCATTTTTTTTATATAAATTAGTTTCATATTCAAAACTACCGTCAGTATTATTTATCATTGTAATTTTTTGTTTTATGACTCGATCAATAATAATTTCATCAATAACCTTTTTCAATTTATTTTTGGGAAAATGAATGTCGATCCATTCTTTCGGTGCTTTAATAACACTGACTTTTTGTTCATCGTCAATAACATCATTCAATACTCTTGACCCTCAGTTATTTCTGATTTGTGTCTCAAGTTTTTACATAAGACAAATGACTTCAGCAACTCCAAAAGAATTGGTAATTACAACAGAAGAATATGATACGACGTTATTGTATTTAATCAAACACACACAACATCAATATTTCTCACAGGAAATATCAGCATTAAAAAATCATGGACAATTACCAAAGTCAAGCTCATTAATACGATTGACACCATATTTAGATAAAGAAGGTGTATTAAGAGTTGGCAGTAGGTTAAATAATACGAATTTAACACAGTCAGCTACTCATCCAATTATATTGCCAATTAAGTCAAAGTTGACAACATTAATACTGGAATCAATTCATAAATCCGCGTTACATGGATCACCACAACTCATGTTAGCAACAGCTCGACGAAATATCAGATTATTGGTGGAAGAATTCCATTCCAATCAGTCTATTGGAAGTGTGTTATTTGTACACGTCAACGTGCATTGGTCAGTCAACAACTCATGGGACAACTCCCTCCAGCTCGATGTAATCCGAATCCAGCATTCATTAATACTGGTGTGGACTTTGCTGGGCCATTCATATTAAAAAAATGGCTTGGCAGATGTAAACAAACATATAAAGCATATATTGCTGTGTTTGTGTGCTTTGCAACATCAGCCACTCACTTGGAAGTAGTTAATGGATTGTCTACTGAAGAGTTCATAGCAGCATATCGACGTTTTACATCACTTCGAGGTGAATGTAAAAATTTGTATAGTGATTGTGGTACCAACTTTATTGGTACAATAAAAGAACATCAATTACTTAACACTCAAGCTCACAACATGTGTGACTTTGCTCATCAAGTCAGCCTTGAAAGCACGAATTGGCATCTAAATCCTCCTGGAGCACCACATCAAGATGGGAAATGGGAAGCTGGTGTTAAATCAATGAAACATTATTTATCAAGAATCATGGGAGCAACTCCATATACGTATCATCAACTTGACACACTAGTTAAACAAATATCAGCTCAACTCAATTCAAGACCTCTTTGTCCAATGACAAATGATCCAAATGATCTAGAAGCATTAACGCCTGGACATTTCTTGATAAGTAGAGCAATGACGGCTATACCTGAGGGTTAATTAATTGATAGTAATGATGGTAAATTATCAAGATGGCAATTGATACAAAAACATAATCAACAACTATGGAACCAATGGTCAAATGACTATATCAAACAATTCCATGTACGTACCAAATGGTGTACATCCAACAACTCAATACAACTCAACTCAATGGTAATAATGATGGATGAAAGAGTTCCACCAACTAAATGGCCGCTCGTTCGTGTCATACAACTTCACCCAGGTGATGATGGTCTAGTCAGAGTTGTGACCATCAAGACCTGTACTTCAACATTCAAAAGACCAATCAGCAAATTATGTCTGTTGCCTGTCAGTCCAGATGAGTGATTTGTTGACAAGCTTTGTCAAGGCTGGAGAATGTTCTGACTAAATGGTCATATATCACTGTGGCCATCTAGTGACAATCAATGGAAGATTGATTGTCAACCATTTTTACTAATATTTTTTCTCTCTTATAATTTTGCTCTCTCTTTAGCTCTTTAGATTTAGAAAATCTAACCATATCAGGCTCTTGTTATGTTGTTAATATCTTTATCTGCTTTTTTGTTCCTTGGCTATTCATTTCTAAGGTAATTTTTTTTTTTTTTTTATCATTGTCTTTTGATGCCATTTTTCATTTATTGAAAAATAAATATCCCTTTTTCATTCGGTTTTTTTATTTTCCAGCAATGAACTTATGATACCCAACGGTGATGGTGCTGTTAGTCCCATGAAAAACATTGGTATTACTAACGTTTGTTTCCATCAATTGAAATACCCTGATTAGAAATTCAATAAGGTCTATTCTGGATGCCACACATTTTTTGGTAATGATGATATTGTTGTAAAACAATTGTTGTGGCCTTCATGGTTTAAAACAGTGATCATCATCTATATTACAGCGCTTGTATCAATCGTGTTGACAGCACTGACAATTCCTGTAGATATATATTTCAAAACGAACTCACCTGTTATTTCCAGAGTCATTTTCACCCTGTCAATAATTTCAGGTAAGTTTTTTTTTTTATCTACTTTCAGGTTTCATGATTTTGAATGCTTCATATATTATGGATCGCCACCATCAGGAAGTTGGCTGGTTACCCAACGCTCGATCCAACCGATTGACAGCACATTTGCTGTCATAACATTATCAGGAATAATGATGCTCATTAATTGCATTAATTTCTTAAAGCAAGCTGTTAACAGCCAAACTGGAGGTGAAGACATTGTAATTTTTAGCAACTTGTGCTAAATTTTCCGTTGCATATGATTTTTCTTCTGACAATTTTTAGTTTTTTTTTCAATTGTTCTAAATAATTTTTTCATGTCTATTGTAAGTGATTTTTGTTTACATATGTTCTTATCCCAAAATTTCAAAAATTAGTTTTACATTAAAATTAGTTAATTTATTATTTATTAAAAAAGAAAAAAAAAAAATCGCATGCGCATATTATGCAAATATGAGGAAAGAGCAGTGGCGTAGAACGAATAATTCTTGAAGAATAAGAATTGAAATACAGCTGATCCAGCCCTTCATGCGCTACGTTGTTGCAATCTGACTTTTTGCCGACTGCGCATTCAATTGCGCACGCGTGAAAATAAATAGGAAAAAAAATAAATACTCAAAGGAAAGCACCTTTTTTCTATAGTTGCGTAGTACATGATGGGCTAAATCAGCCATGGTCAATTTTTTTCTATTTTTGAAAAAAAAATTACGAAAATATTTCAAAAATTCTATTTTTTACAATTTTCTAAAAACTGAAATTTTTTTTGAAAAAAGCTTCGAGTAAAAGTTGTAGGATTTTACCACACATGCTTTTTAAGTCTTATACAAAGTATATAGGACGATTTTCTCGAAAGTTAGAGCGTTTTTCAGAAATTACTCGAAAACTAGGAAAGCAATAACTTGATAAAATTGTAGTAGAGACTTCGTATTAGACTCAAACAACGCGCTTTTTGAAACTCCATCGCCCCTCATAAAAGGAAAAAAAATTATGTGTTCAGCGATAGATTTTTCGAGTATGCATGTTTTAAGCCTAATATGAAGTCTCTAACACCATTTAATCACGAGTTATTGTTTGCCTAAAAATCGAAAACGGCACAAGCTATAACTGAAAATGGAGTAGTCGCAGAGGTTCCATATTAGGCTTGAAATAATCGTTTTTTCAAATTCTATAACTTTTTCAAATAATTGTTTCTGTACGAATAGTATTTTTCGTGAAAAGAAAACACAATTTTGTTTTTTTTCTCTTTTTGGAAAATAAAAAAAAAATGGCTGAATAGATAATGTTTTTTTATTAGGGGCGATAGAATTTCCAAAGCCGCTTCTTTAAGGCCAAATCCAAAGTCTTTACGACAATTAGTTTAAAAGTTATAAACGTTTTTTGTCGGGGGGGGAGGGGGATCGATCCAATACTGCGGCTGAGCCTTTCGGCTCCTATCCTCCGTAAAAAATAAATACACAAAAGAACGCACCTATCGTGAGTGGAATAAAGCTGTTCAGTGTTCACACAAGCGAACAATTTGGCTTTGTGTGCTGAAGCACAGTATTCGCGCATAAAATAACTTAAAATCTTCTGCAGGGGTACGTTCCAAAAATTACTCGGAAGCCCGGAAGTTCAAAATTGTGATCATAGAAAATTTTTGATATTTTGTTGAGTAGGGTCCAAAATTCATAGTGGGACAAAATTCACAGTCAATAATGATTTGGGTGCCACCTATCAGAGGAGGTTATTTTGAAAATATTTAGGATCTTCTAAAAGACCCATTATAGTTCGAACTTTTAGAATAACCCGATACTAGAACTAGATGAACTAAACGCACGAATATAAGAATCTTATAAAAAACACTGTGTAATATGTTTATTACACGTTTATATAAATATTAATGTATTTAGTTGTTTTTCTACTAAGGGATAATTGATACAGGGTTTTTTGAAAGACCTTTGTATATGTAATTCTAGTACTGTCCTTAAAAAATCAATTATTATTTTAATTGTTATTATTTTTTCATAGATGAAAAGTGTGTTCCAAAAAACGCATAAAAAGATTACTAATGTCAAGGTCTTTTAAAAGACTCAGAGTAATATATTTATATTCATTATAATAAAAAATATGAAGGGTTAATTGATACAGGGTTTTTCGAAAGTTCCTTGTGTATGTAAGTTTAATACAGTGTCTTTTAAAAAACTCTTTTCAACTTTTAACACTGTCAAACGAATTTGAGGTAATAAAAACAATAAATAATATCTAACATAGAATAATAACAACAATTGAAGAAACAGTATATAATATCCGACGAAAAAAATACCAAAAAAGTATTTAACAAAAGTGGTGAATGATATAAAGTGTTCTTCAAAAGACACTCTACTTTACTTAAAGACATAAATTCTTTGTAAAGCATCTTTGAAGGAGACACAAAATGCAATTAAATTCATTAATGATTATAGGTAGTTTTGAAATAAATTGGACATTCAGGTAAAATAAAAGTAGTTACATTCTTTAGTTAAGACCATTAGAAATTTTATTTTCCAATAAAAAATTAAAACAAAAGAAGACAAAATAGAAAAAATTATTTTTTTACATATCGTCAATTACATTTTTTTTTTTGAAAATGCACGGGTTGTACGTTTAGGTAAATCAAATACCCGTTTATTATATTTTTTAGGATGTTCAGCTCTATTTTTATCAAGTTTGTTGTTATTATCATCATCCTTTATGTTATCTTCAACTTCTTTCATTTCAACAGCATCAGCAGTACCAATATCGAAGTTATCATTATTATTCTCAGCTTGGTTAACATCGTCTTTAATTCGATTTGATTTACCAACATCATCATCAAAATTAGTATCCATAAATTTATCATGATTATCACCTTTTCCAACAATTTTAATTTGATTTAATTCACCAACATCAAAATTACCAATATCAAATTTAATATTATCATCAGCCTTTTTCAAATCTTTAACTTGTTTTATATTATCCACACTATCAGCAGTATCAGTATAAAGTTTATTATTATTATTTCCAGCTTTTTTAACGTCTTCGACACGTAATTTGGACCTTAATAGTTTTATAGTTCTCAACATCTTTCTTTGTCTTTCAAGATCTTCAGCTTTAACATTTAATTTGGGCCTTGTATTTATTGCTGGCAAATCTTTAGCTTTAATTCTATCTATGATCTTAATAATTTCATTTTCATCATCATCAACAACATATGTTAAAACCATACTGTGGCATCTTCTCATACACATTTTTTTACCAGTAGATATATACATAATATTATTATTGCAAGATGATGATGTTAATAATGATTCAATGCTCAATTGTAATGCAAATAACGTTCCGCCTGTTGATGATTCACCATAAATTTCATTGATAATTCCACCACTGATAAATCCAATGTCCAAAAATTTATCAATTATTGGACAGCCAGTGGTAAAATTGTGTTGATTTTTTAAAATTAATTTTTTTTCATTGTATTGTATTGTTCATTACCATTGTATTTATTACCATTTGTGATAATGTTATTGGTGGTATTGCATTATTAATATTTTTAATTACTAATATAGGATCAACTATAATTATGGAATCCTTCCATAAATTAATTTTTAATGGAGTCATTTTTACATCATATTTATTTGATTGAATGACTCCATTATTTATATATAATACAGTTTTATGGATTCCTCATTGTTTTATAATGCTAAACCATTTTGTTTTCGTAAATCTCAAGATTTTACTTTTTGTTATTGATGAAATATCAAAAACTTCAACATACAAATTGGGGGTCTTCGATTCTTAAAAAAAGAAGCGATCTTCAAGTAATAAGATCGAACTTTTTCATGTAAAAAAAAGTTCACAAAAATTAAAAAAGATGGCCTAGAACAATACGCTTTGTAACAGCAAAAAACAAGTCCGATTCTTTTGGCGATATTTGGTGTAAAAGAATCGTGAATCGATTCATCGGCTTTAAAAAGAGTCGGATAATCGTACTCGATATGAATCGATTCACTACTCGAGTACTTAAAAAATTGCCGAGAATCCTTTGATCGGTTTGAACGATTTGTGATGATGATGATGGTCTAGTTGTTGTTGTTGTTGTTAATATTGATGAAAATTTTGGTAATGGTATATTAAGTAATTTGATAAGTTTTTCATCATATTCATGATTATTTTTATCAATAATAAAAATTGATTCGTCAATACACGTTTCATCGATTGATATATTACAATTCCGTTTATTGATGATTGGACTAAAACCTTGTTGTTTTTTAATATTTTAATATTTACAATATCACCAATATTAATTTTATTGAATAAATTTATTAATGTTTGTTTATTTGAATGGAATGAATTACGTATTGATATATTAATAGCAGAATCAACATCATCTTCAATACTAAAATACAAAACAATACCTATAACAAAAAAAAAAAAAATAAAGTTACTTAAGCGGCCGATCTATTTACAGGATGAATACTTTATTAGTCGTCCGTCAAATAAGTGGCTGACCTATATTCGAGGCCTATATTAGTCGGTCGTTTTTAACTAAATCAATCGTCCGTCAAATAAATAGCCGACCAATATTTAATCATACAAAAAACAAAAATAAATTTTTAGTTAGCTAAGTATGATAGTTCAGTATTATATACATATTTTTCATATGCGTATTAATTAATTTGATACAGTTAAATTACTTCTATCTTTCACTTTTTATTGAGCCTACATTTGTGTGAAAGACTTGAAATTTTATTTGGGAAGAACCGGGCGGGGTCAAGTATAAAATTTTGTCAAAAGTTAAGACTATTCATATGGATCAATGATTTGTAAAGAAATAAGTACTTTTGTACTTGACTTTTTTGATATCCTCTTTTTTTGTATGTTTAAAAAAACAAAATAAAAATTAATTTCGAATACTTGACTCTCCTTTTTGTACAAAAATTTATTTTTGTTTTTTGTATGATATCATATCTTTTTGTGGAGTCTTTTAATTGTTCACAAATAAAAAATAACATATCATACGTCCAGATCGGGGATCGTTCCTTAAAATTTATTTAGTGAGCTTTGTACCCTTTTGAGTACGTTCTAAAAATAAAATATAAGAATTTTTTGCATTTCTTGGCCAAGATTCATTGGTAACAAATTGATCATCAATTTTTATCCAACGATTTTTATTACGGATATAACTTATGAAATGGTGGTTTGATTTACTACTATCAGTGAATATAGCGTAATTAACTTTATATGTGGATCTACAAATTTCGACTTTGGATGTGGGTATCCTTTTTATCGAACAATAAGTGTTTTGCATTCGACCATTTTGATTCATTGACAAAGAGTTGACCTTCAAAACAATAACATCATTTGTCTCAAGAATTTCTAATTTTCTAAAAATTTTCGTTGAAGTTAAACAATCTAGACATGTACCAGTTCCTTCGTGCCACAATGAGAGCGATTGATTTATAAGTTCTTGTAATGTGAAAGTGTTATTTCCATTCGGTATTCAAAGATTTATAATGGACTGGTTTGACAAAGAGACATTTACGTATGAACAGGTTTTACATTTTTCTAAATACTTTTCTTCATGGCCTAAATGCTCGGTTAGAACATGATCTTTTGTACAGAGTGCTGTTAAAAATTTAGCAGGATCATCTTCGTTATTATGGTTGAACGCTTTACCAACAAATGTTTCAATTTCATCTGCTGAAGAAGTCATTTTTGAAATGTACTCATTAAAAAATTTAGCTACTACCGAATGGTGTGAATTGCTAACTTTTTTTAATGACTCATTTATAACTTCTGAGTGTAATATACATTGCATCACAGAGTTTACATGGCCCGATGAACCATTATCATTAGATAATTCATGTACATTAGACAGCGTGTCGATAACTTGTCTGTTATCTTGCCTGTCGATAAATGCAAACCACTTAATGTTGTAACTCGCGAAAGAGTCATACCTTTGGCAAAAGACTTTTTACCGACGTCAACAATAGCGCACTCTAAACTAACTCCCTGAGATTTATGTATTGTCATTGCGTAACTAACGCAAATAGGAAATTGTGAACGTATTACGAACGCTCCATCAGACAACTGAAATTTCACATCTATTCTTTCAACTATACAATCATGGCCTCCTTTAGTTAATTTGACAACAATTTATTGCAAGTTTTCACAATCCATACTCTTTGAAACAGATACAACTGTACCAAGTGCACCATTGACCATGCCTAATGTGCTGCATAGAATTTTTTCACTGCCGGTTCAGCATGGAGGTACACCAAAGTACATTGCTTTATCTGACGGTGCACTTAAGGTATTACGTGAACAGTTAAGAGACATTGCACTAGTGATTGTTGACGAAATTTCAATAGTTTCTAATGTTACGTTAATGTATGTAAATCGCAGATTGAATGAAATTTTTAAAACTTATGATGAATTAAATAGATGGTTCGGTAAAAAACATATCCTATATTTTGGAGATCTAATGCATTTTATGCCAGTTGCTCAAGACGCAGTTTACATGGGTTTATCATCTGATGATATGAAAAAATGTCTTGAATCTATGGGACATTTTAATATTTGGGAACAATTGGTTGAATATGATGAACTTACTATAAATATGCGTCAGCGAAATGATGATGCCTATGGGAAACTTTCGTCTTGATTGAGAGTTGGATCTATGACGAAAGAAGATGTTCAGCTGTTAAGCACTCGGAATATAAATTTAGATATATTCCCTGTTGGTGACAGACTCGATGAACTGTGCAATTATATACAAAAATTGCCTTCGTCTGCTGTATGCTTGTTACCAACTAATGAAATGTGTGATGCAATAAATTCTGCTATGTTGGACAAAATAAAAACACAAGAAATATATAATCTCTGTGAGTAGTGTATCTATAGGCGTTCTAGACCAGAAGGAGGTCGAAAAAAGGTAGATCGGCAAGGGGACAGGGGACTGCAACTCGGTCGGTAAAACAGAGATGGTAAAAAAATTTATGCGCCACTTTAACGTGAGATTTTCCAATTGTCATGTGTCGGTAATGCAGAGATGGTAAAAAAATTTATCATTCTTACCCTGGGTCGGTAATACAGATTTGACCGGGAAAATTATATTTTGTCCTTTTAAAGTGCAATTTCTCATGTCCCAATTCGTATGTTCCCATATAGTATGTTCCCATGTAGTATGTGTTATGTTCCTATGTTTTATGTTCAAATGTTCCCATGTTCCCAAGCTCCCGTGTGTTATGTTTCCATGTTCCCATGTCGTATGTTCCTATGTTTTATGTTCCCATGTCTTATGTCCAATGTTCCCATGTTCCTATGTAGTATGTGTTATGTTCCCATGTTCCCATGTAGTATGTTCCCATGTCTTATGTCCAATGTTCCCATGTTCCCATGTCTTATGTCCAATGTTCCAATGTTCCCATATAGTATGTCCCATGTTCCCATGTTCCTATGTAGTATGTGTTATGTTCCCATGTTCCCATGTAGTATGTGTTATGTTCCCATGTTCCCATGTAGTATGTGTTATGTTCCCATGTCTTATGTCCCATATCTTATGTTCCCATGCCGCTGAAAAATGTAAAAAAGTCATAGGGGTAACAAAAAAATAAATGATGTTTTAATTTTCATATTAATCAATTTTATTATTATTATTATTATCTACTAGTTAAATACAAAATATAATTCTCTCTCAGCATTTAAAAAAATAAGAATTCGTTATTATATTTTTTCCTTTTTATATATTAATCTTCTATGGCAACATCATTATTTTGTGTACTTGAAACTTCGTTAGTTTCAGTATCAGATTCTTGATTTACATCCATCTCTTGATCTGACTCATACGTAACACTGCAAAGTTCTACAAAAAAAATTAAAAAATATAAATTAGCATTCATATTACTACCTTTTTCATTATAAAAAAGAAATATTTACTCACCAACAGTTATAGTTGTACCATATCGACCATCTGGTATCAATGAATATTTTGCTAGAAAAAATTCATATATTGACATAAATATTATAAAAAAATATATCAGAAAAAATCACATAAATTATTACCTCCAACTGATGGGAATATTATAAGATGGTCTAACTCATCCATAGCCAAGTCAGACTCATCTTCCAATATTGTACTATTATCATTTGCCTCGTTAGCAGGAATATTGTCTAAAAGCATGAATTTATTATTATCAGTGGTACTTAGAATCCTAATTTTTACAAATAAAAAACAAAATACATACAAACTCTAAATCGTGGTCTTGCATCTAAATCATCATCATTATACATTTGAAAACCGCTTAGCCTTGAAAACATAGTGCTACCTAAAAAACCTCTGAGAATAGCTTCGATATGATATTTTATCTAATAAATAAATAAATAAATAGATAAATTATTGAATTATATTTGTAAAATATTTATAAATAAATTACTAACCAATACTAAATTTCGGCGTCGCAATACCGGTGGAATAGGACGATTCATGCGTTGTGCATATCGCCAATTCATTTCCGTTTCACATAATCTGCGAAGAGCGTCTCGATGAGGAGCCAACTTTGTTAAACAAATTTATTAAAAATTTATTATAATAATCATGTCTAAATTGAAAAAATTAATATAATATTAAAAAAAAAATATTTACCAGAGTTTCCAACGAGTCCATATCCATTTTTGATTAGCACTTTTAATTCACACAAAATAAAAAAATAAAGCAGCTTCTTACTTAAATAACAATCCCGAACAAAGTGACATCAATCATCCCGGTAAATTGTATAAAAAGACAAAAAATGCAAGATAATTAGAAAAGTAGAGATATCCATATTTCTTTCCGATTCAATATATAATTCTTTTATGCTTTATATATATATATGTCTAATAAAAGACAAACAATTTACATGGAGAACGAACATCGAAACATGATCTGTTGACGGCCGGCAGGCACGCGTGCTAATTCCAGATGCATTGTCTCAATTTATTTATTTTTTCATTTCTCTCTTTTATATTTTGAATATAAAATTTATTTTTTTTCTTACTATGCATATTTTTTTATTTCTCTCTTCATATATTTCAAATAGAAAATAATTAAATGTTTTTTTTTTTTAACGTATGCGGTCATTGCATTGTCTCAATTATACATTGAGATTCATTTTTCCTTACTATGCACATTTTTATTTCTCTCTTCTTCTATTTTAAATATAAAATAATTGAATGTTTTTTTTTCATCTTCCTGTTCTTTGACCTTAGGACAATATTGTTGCTTTCTTTTTTCATTTATTAGATGCATTGTCTCAATCATACATCGAGATTTATTTTTTCTGATTAATGATCAATGTTTTTGCACAAAATTACCAAAATAATATTTATTTATTACCCAAATGCAATATAATTATACACTCAGTCTGTATAAATTTTTTCATTTATGCACAATATATAATTTTTTCTGATAAATGATCAATGTTTTTGCACAAATTTATCAAAATAATATTTATTTTTTACCCAAATGCAATATTATTATACACTCAGTATGTATAAATTTTTTCATTTATGCACAATGAATATTTTTTTTCTGATAAATGATCAATGTTTTTGCACAAATTTATCAAAATAATATTTATTTTTTACCCAAATGCAATATGAATAGACACTTAGTATTAATTTTTCATCCATGCACAATAGCCATGACTATACTGTTTCACGGCTTTACTTTAAAAAATTCATCTCACGGATTGTAGACGAACTTGCTGACACAGTACTGATAATAAAAAAATCAAACTAGAATGCGTTTTTGAGTGTATAAATATGTGTGTATAGTAAAAAAAAAAAATCACCGATCTTAACACTATATACATAATTTTTTACAACTATTGATTGATTTTTTACACACTTTTTGTGAAAATAATTGTTATTTAGGCTCAAATTTAACATTAGTAAACACTCAGTATATACAAATTTTTTTCTTTTTGCACAATATATACGTTGTCTTACAGCTTGTACACAAATATAACGCAGTACTGATCAAAATTATAAAGAGAGTCAAACTGAGATGCGTTTTTAAATGTATATGTATAATTGTATAGTAAAAAAATTACTATTCTCAACACCAAGAATACATAATTTTTGACAATTGATAATAGATTATTTACACACTTATTTGAAATAATTTTTATTTTTGCTCAGATTAAACAATTTGTCTATTTGTTTTTAGCCTTTTGCACAATATATTTGTCAGACTATGCTGTCTTACGGCTAGTAAACAAACTTGATGACGAAGTATTGATAATAAAAAAAGTCAAACTAAAATGCGCTTTTGAGTGTATGAATACGTGTAAATGTGATATGCTAAAATTCTATGCAATGAAATTTTTTTATGATACATCATACAATATCTGAAAACATGACAGAAATCAGCCGAATCGTAATAGTACTTTGTGTACATATATTGTATGATGTATCATAAAAACATATCATTGCATAGAATTTTAGCATATCACATTTAAATTGGCAGTGTCGCAATATTTCAAGCAGTACAGTTATTTAAAATCAAGTACTGTCATGCAGTACTGCATCATCAAGTTCGTCTACCAGATGTAAAACTGAATAGTTTGACATTATACTTACAAATATTATTGTACAAAAAAATAATCGAATTGATAAATTCGAGCGAGATAAAAATTATTTCGGAAAAAATCTATCATTAATTGTCAAAAAAAAAATATGTATATAGAGTGTTGAGAACAGTGTTTTTTTCTTATAAACACATATATAAAAACACTGAAAGTCGCATCTTAGTGTAACTCTCTTTTTGTTCTATATAATTTTTGAATGAGAACTGCGTCAACAAGTTTGTCTACCAGCCGAGAGACATCATAGTCTGATAAATATATTGTACGAAAAACGAAAAAAAAAAAAATTCGTATATACTGATGTCGAATTTGAGCATAAATTAAAATTATTTTGACAAATGGTGTGTAAACAAATCGATTATCAATTGTCGAAAAAAACATGCATATGTCATGTTGATAATCAGTGATATTTTTCTACCGCATCATCAAATTTATTCACCAGCCGAAAGACAACATACTTACAAATATATATTGTGCAAAAAGAGAAAAATTCGTACATACAGAGTGTTTAATAATGTTGAATTTAAGCATAAATGACAATTATTCTGACAAAAAGTCTGTAAAAATTGATCATCAGTTGTCAAAAATTATGTATTTATATTGTTGAAAACAGTGATATTTATACACTCAAAGACGCATCTTAGTTTGACTCCCTTTATAATTTTGATCAGTACTGCAACATTAAGTTTGTTCACCAGTCGAGAGACAGCATAGTCTGACAAATATTTATGTTGTTGAGAACAGTGATTTTTTTACTATACACACATATTTATACACTTAAAGATGCATCTGAGTTTGACTCCCTTTTTAATTTATTATCAGTACTTCGTTATTAAGTTTGTTTACCAGCCGTGAGACAGCATAGTCTCACAAATATATATTTTGCAGAAAGCGAAAAACGAATAGCCGAACTACTTAATTTCAGCGAAAAAGAAAAATTATTTTGACAAAAAGTGTGTAGAAAATCGATTATCAATTGTCAAATCAATGTATTTACAGTGTTGAGAACAGTGATTTTTTCAATATACACACACATGTTTATACAATCAAAGATGCATCTCAGTTCGACTTTCCACTTAATTTCTTATCGGTTATACGGCATAATCAAGTTTAACTATCCGCTGTAAGACAGTATGAACAGACAAATATATATTGTGCAAAAAGTTCATATATTCTGAGTGTTTACTAATGTTGAATTTGAGCATAAATGACAATTATTTTAACAAAAAGTGTGTAAAAAATAGATCATCAGTTGTCAAAAATTATGTTTTTATGGTGTTAAAAACAGTGGTTTTTTTACTATACACACGTATTCATACACTCAAAAGCGCATTTTAGTTTGACTTTTTTTATTATCAATACTTCGTCATCAAGTTTGTTTACTAGCCGTAAGACAGCATAGTCTGACAAATATATTGTGCAAAAGGCTAAAAACAAATAGACAAATTGTTTAATCTGAGCAAAAATAAAAATTATTTCAAATAAGTGTGTAAATAATCTATTATCAATTGTCAAAAATTATGTATTCTTGGTGTTGAGAATAGTAATTTTTTTACTATACAATTATACATATACATTTAAAAACGCATCTCAGTTTGACTCTCTTCATAATTTTGATCAGTACTGCGTTATATTTGTGTACAAGCTGTAAGACAACGTATATATTGTGCAAAAAGAAAAAAATTTGTATATACTGAGTGTTTACTAATGTTAAATTTGAGCCTAAATAACAATTATTTCCACAAAAAGTGTGTAAAAAATCATTCAATAGTTGTAAAAAATTATGTATATAGTGTTAAGATCGGTGATTTTTTTTTTTTACTATACACACATATTTATACACTCAAAAACGCATTCTAGTTTGATTTTTTTATTATCAGTACTGTGTCAGCAAGTTCGTCTACAAGCCGTGAGATGAATTTTGTAAAGTAAAGCCTTAAAACAGTATAGTCACGGCTATTGTGCATGGATTAAAAATTAATACTGAGTGTATATTTATATTGCATTTGGGTAAAAAATAAATATTATTTTGATAAATTTGTGAAAAAACATTGATCATTCATCAGAAAAAAAATATATATTGTGCATAAATGAAAAAATTTATACATACTGAGTGTATATTTATATTGCATTTGGGTAAAAAATAAATATTTCTTTGGTAAATTTGTGCAAAAACATTGATCATTAATCAAAAAATAATATATATTTTCTGTAAAATCAGTGATGTTTTTTTAATATACATTTTTATTATTAAGTTTGACATTTTTCTTATCAGTACTGTGTCAGCAAGTTTGTCTACAATCCGTGAGATGAATTTTTTAAAGTAAAGCCGTGAAACAGTATAGTCACGGCTATTGTGCATGGATAAAAAATTAATACTGAGTGCATATTTATATTGCATTTGGGTAAAAAATAAATATTATTCTGGTAAATTTGTGCAAAAACATTGATCATTTATCAGAAAAAAAATATATATTGAGTGTAAATGAAAAAATTTATACATACTGAGTGTATAATTATATTGCATTTTGGTAAAAAATAAATATTATTTTGGTAAATTTGTGCAAAAACATTGATCATTAATCAAAAAAAAATATATCTTGTGTGTAAAATCAGTGATGTTTTTTTAATATACATATATATATTTCTACATTGTAAGACTCAACTAAGTTTGACATTTCTTTTATCAGTACTGTGTCAGCAAGGTTGTCTACAAGCCGTGAGATGAATTTTGTAAAGTAAAGCCGTGAAACAGTATAGTCACGACTATTGTGCATGGATAAAAAATTAATACTGAGTGTATATTTATATTGCATTTTCGAAAAAAATAAATATTATTTTGATAAATTTGTGCAAAAACATTGATCATTTATCAGAAAAAAAATATATATTGTATATAAATGAAAAAATTTATACATACTGAGTGTATAATTGTATTGCATTTGGGTAAAAAATAAATATTATTTTGGTAAATTTGTGCAAAAACATTGATCATTAATCAAAAAAAAATGATATATTGTGTGTAAAATCAGTGATGTTTTTTAAATATACATATATATATATATATTTCTACATTGTAAGACTCAACTAAGTTTGACATTTTTTTTATCAGTACTGTGTCAGCAAGTTTGTCTACAATCCGTGAGATGAATTTTTCAAAGTAAAGCCGTGAAACAGTATAGTCACCGCTATTGTGCATGGATAAAAAATCAATACTGAATGTATATTTATATTGCATTTGGGTAAAAAATAAATATTATTTTGGTAAATTTGTGCAAAAACATTGATCATTAATAAGAAAAAATGATATATTGTTTGTAAAATCAGTGATTTTTTTTTAATATACATATATATATTTCTACATTGTAAGACTCAACTAAGTTTGACATTTTTTTCATCAGTACTGTGTCAGCAAGTTTGTCTACAATCCGTGAGATGAATTTTTTAAAGTAAAGCCGTGAAACAGTATAGTCACCGCTATTGTGCATGGATAAAAAATTAATACTGAGAGTATATTTATATTGGTAAAAAATAAATATTATTTTGGTAAATTTGTGCAAAAACATTGATCATTTATCCGAAAAAAAATATATATTGAGTGTAAATGAAAAAATTTATACATACTGAGTGTATAATTTGTAACGTGACATTTTTGCATGTTACCTTCTCGGACTAATTATCAAGTATTTTATTTGGTTTACTTATTAATTTATTACGAAACACCAAAACTAACCAAAACCAATATCCAGAAACGTAAATTATTATTATTATAGTGTTAAAATCGTGTAGTTTTTAATTCACCCTAAAACTCGAAAAAGGTATGAGCTAAAATCAATTAGGTTTTCAATTCGCCCTAAAACTCGAAAAAGGCATGAGATAAAATCGTGAGGTTTTCAATTCGCCCTAAAACTCGAAAAAGGCATAACACATTCATACCAAAAATACCAAAATAACGTCAATAAATCCAACAACCGAAACAAAGACCAAAATAACCAAATAGCGTATCAATAATTAGCCTAGAGGGACGCTAGAATCACTCAGTGTGCTGGTTATGGTAGAAGGGCCGGATAAAGTCACAAGGAAAAATATTTAATACACAAATTAAATAATCAACAAAACACATTATTATTTTTATACTCAAAAACCCAAAACGTAATATTTATTATCCAAAACTTAAACGTAAATCCAAAATACAAAACGTAAACTCAATAATCCAAAACGTAATACATAATCTTAATCACGACCTTGAATTTAATATATTAATTAAATTAACAAAAGGGACCGCGTTTCTAATCAAAATAACTAAACTAAATTATCAAATGAAAAATGTATGCTTGACGTTGCCCATGATTCACACGGCCAACGCCCCAAAAACTAACCTACAAAAATACACATGTCTGCTGGGTCTCCAGCTAGACACATGAGTACCCTAATATACGTAAAACAAGAGCTGATTACGAAGCGTGTGCATCTTACCACGTCCCACAGCCAAGAGAGAGAGTTCAGCACACGATATTTTGGAGCAACTTGGATCTACCAAGCTGTCCCCACTCAAAGCTATCCCTCCTCTCTTTATCTTGATAAAAAGGGGGAGAATATACTACAACATAATAATAATAATACAAAAAGAAAATATTACATAATAAAATATATATATATAATAAATAAAAACGGAGTCGTTGGTTGAAGGATTCGTCCGCTTGATGTCTTTACGTGTATAAGGCAGTGAAAATCACTACAGCCTCCTTCCCAGACTCCTTCAACGAACGACGACGTCCTTCCCTCATCTCCCGTCAAGTTTAAGGTCCAATTGATTCTTGCTCCTGAAATTCTTGAAACAAATCTAAAAACAACTTGGACATGGTACGAAATATAACAAAATAAATTTTTAGAAAAGTATAAAAGTCTTTATTCAACTAGTTAACAAACTAAATGTAATCAAGTCTTTTATAATATGGCTCTGGCAAGGATCAACCTTAACCAGTTTTCACAGTCTTGTACATGATACTAGTAATGTTTTTGGCTACACATTGGGTTAATACAACTACAGAGTGATTCGGTTCCTGAGTAGCCAGGTGTTGAACCAGGTTGACCAAGATTAGGAAATGGTGGTCCAGGTTTTGGGAAAGGAAATCCAGGACCGTAAAATGGTGGTGCTGCCCCTGAGTAACCAGGTGCAGATCCTGCGTATCCAGGAATAGGTCCTGCCCAACCATAATCAATGCAGGTCTGGCGACAGACCCATTCTGGCTGACCAGTAGGTGTAATTCCCCTCTCCATGCGTGTCTCCACGGCGTATCCTGATGCCATGAATTGGGTGGAGTGTTGTCCCTGATAAGGAGATGAACCATCTCGATGAAAATCTTGGTTTGGTGTTGGTGGACAATGAGTACCACTGTCTTGACTAACTCCCGTCCCTATGGCCAATTCTCCCGATGTTGGACGAGAATCTGGACCAGGAGTGTTCATAAATCTGCTGGAGCCCATAATTGACTCGATCTCTGCGGAGACACTGTCAGGTCTTGATTGTTGTGATGCAGTACTTTCAAAGGTATTGAATCTCAGACGACCTCATCCACGACCACGACCTGCATGCATAACTCCAGACATAACATACTCTGGTGCTGAGTTGACTGGTGCATGTGCTGTTTCCGTAATTTCCAATTTTGGACGGTTATTTTCTCGTGGTTCTGGTTCTGAACTGGCAGCCCGACGTACCGCTGGTTTTGGTACTTCTGATTCAACAGTAGGACAGCGTCGGTCTGGATGCTTACGAGAACCACAATGACGACAGTGCCAATTATTTTTCCTCTTTTTCTTCTTCTTCTCTGGCTTTGCGAAGTCAAATTTCTCGGTGTTAGGAGTAACTTGAGGCAGTTCAGCTTTGGTTGGTACCACTTCTGGCTTGGCTGAATTAACTTCAGACATCTCCAAGGTAGTAAGTGGTAATTCCAATTTAGCTGATACCTCTTCTGCTTCTGCTGGGCCAAGTTTGTCAAGTTCAGGTGTAGCTGGTGATAGGTCCGGCTTGGTTGATAATTCTTCCAACTTTTGTGAATCACGTTTCAATACCTCGAGTGCAGTTCGTGGTAGCTCGATCTTGGCTGGAACTATCACTGGACTAACTTCAGCTGTTGGAACTATTGCTGATTCCTCCAAATAATTTGTTTCCATCTGGAAATCTTGTTCAATGGTGAGGTCTTCCAATGATAGTACTGGTGATTGCATACCATCTGAAGTGTCATCCATTAACGGTGAACCTGGCATAAGATCCAAGCAAGTCAAGATCTCTGGTATCTTGCGAGAGTACGACAGTATCTTGGATGGAACTGCTGATGATTGGTTTCCACCGGCAGTTTCCAAACAAGAAACTTCCTCAATAGGTGAGTCCCCTGATTCTAACAAGGAAGACTCATCCGTTTTTGGCTTGCCAGAAAGAGACTCTCCATTTGTTGGTGTCGTATCAGTTTTCTGAAAAACTCGAGACCAACGAATACCAGGTGGCACTATGAAAGGAGCTGCATAGTCTGAAGTTCGTCGAAAAGAAGTTAGGTCTTTTGATGATTTTGATGGTGGTCTTAGCAACTCAGTTGCTTTGTTCTTGGTAAGCTCTGTTGATTTACTCAAAGGAGCCAACATTGCCTCTTGTCTCTTGGCAGGTGTTTTGACCTTGGGTAAAGTAACTGGTGATTGAATTCCACCTGTTAAACTACCTGCAGAAACACCTATATTCTCCAAGATCCTCCCGGATTCTGCTACATCTGCGTGTAAGGCATCATCCACTTTTGGTGTGGATATTTCTTTTTGCATTTGTTGAACAAAATCTGGCAACATGCTTTTGACTCTATCCAACGACACTGATACTGAGACTGAATCTGGTTTTCTTGAATGTGGTAGTGGAAGCTGAATTGAAGATGACTTTTCAAATCCTGCCCCACTCCTAGCGGATCTACCATACTTGGAGTTTCTATGAGGAGGATAGTCCTTCAATAAAACAGTATCATTACTGGTTATCTTTGGTTTTGTTCCACTACCAGTTCGTCTTTTGATGACTTTCTTTGGAGGATCCAAAGCTTTGAACTCTGGATGAAATGGAAGTTGAATTTCTTTAGATGTATTAGCCTTTGGGCTATCAACTCTCATGAGTTCTACTCGTGGTATTTTATCTGTTAGTAACACATCAGAACCAGATTTTGAGACTATTGAATCAAATTCTGAGTCTGTACCTGGGGTACAGTCCAATGTGTCACCTCCAGTTGAAACAGACTCGTGGTTCACTGTTGTATTTGAAACTACATCTATCCACGCAATTAAATCACTGCCAAAGTCTGGTTTTAATGGAGTAGCTGACAAGGAAGCTCCAATTTCTACTAACATTGTGATTTTTTTTCGTTGTTGTTCCAAAAAAGGAAGGCGTCGTGATACAAAGTCACAATTATTTTCTACAATTTTATCTGCTTTATACTTTTGACATATTTTATGTAGACCAGCCAATCCTAGGTCTTCTTTAGTATAATTACCTCCCCCACCCAGATCAGCATCAAAGTAACGCAAAAGTAAAATATTCGGTAAAAAATTGAGAAGATCGTCAACAACCATATACGTTGTAAGTTGTAGACTATTACTCGTTAGACGCACGTTTTCGATATGATCATAATACAACCCCGGTGTTTGTATTCTCGATTCAATTATTTTTACATCTACAGAAAAAATCACAAATAGTGTAAGCGCCATGGTATTGACTGAATCACGACTTCTGATTGACTAAGTCGATTAATTTACAACATGGGTATATGAATAGGTGAAACAATTTACAAGACAGGTTATATTTGTTTAAAAAATTATTTTTATTTTTATATTTATGAAATAATTGGTCGTACAACTTTTTCAATATCTGCTCTACATATAACACATTTTTTTAAATCAGTTGAACAATTTCCACAAGAAACAAAATGTCTACATGGTAAAAATAATATACCTAAATTTTTTTCAAAACAAATTTTACACTTGAATTTAATATCTTCATCTATACTGTGGTAATTCGTAGGTATATTTCTCATAATGACTATGAAGTTCGATTTGATTGTCAAATTTTCTGCTTCTTCCTCATCGTCTAATAGTTGATCACCGGTTTCGGGTATTTTAAAATGATCAATAAATTCTTGTCCTTTGATAACACGTACAAAATAACATTCTTTAAAATAACGTGCATGTTCTTCCCATGGATCTTCATTTTGGAGCCAATCTTTTATACCATTACCACAGTGATAACACTGAACGTAGTCACCAATACCAGTATAGAAAAATCCGGCCTCAGCTAGCTTTTCTTTTGTCTGGCTCATGTGCCTAGTGAGATATATCTGACAATTTTTTTGTTAGTGTTATTGAATGTGAAGCACAGGTTTCACCACAAATTTTTTTTATACTGCTAAAACGTGTTTCAGAATTAAATTTAAATTCGAAATGTTGATTTAGTATTTTATCTTCATTCAAGGCATTAATTATTGCTTCAGTATTTTGATATACACCATGAGCCAAAAATATCGTAATACCCCCAGACTGTGTTACATCAACACCTATACAACCTTCTTGAGGATAGATATTTAAAAAACCGATAGGTATATTTATATCACAGAGACTAACAACCCACTCACCCTCCAAATTGATTTCACGTGGTAGTTGTATACTAAATTCTGATGCATTATTATTAGGATAAAAATCAGTACTTTTGTTACTAACAAGTGTGAGGTAAAAATTTCTGTCATTATTCATTGTAGATTACTTGCAGGAATCCAGCTATCAAATTTCGATGGCCAATCCAGCCGGTGTACAAAGTATTCTTTTCGCTTGCCTTTACCACGTGTTTTTAGAATTTTTTCGATTTTAAATACACTTTCTCCAATGTTTTTGTTAACTGGAGACAATTCAACCTCATAAAACATACCATCAATAACTTCACCAGCTAAATCGGCTAACTCATAAATCGGTTTGCCGTGGCGTGATGTAGCTTTTGTTATTTTAAATATTTCCTGAGATCATGAAGGGGTATACCCTTTCTGAAATTCACCTTTCGCAGTACTGATGCGCACAGGATCATTTACTTTATATTTAAATAGATCAACTATTTTTTCATCATCATAACGACTTTCTATATTTTTTCTAACGATTTCTAAATTATTTATCGTCACTGCAGCTGGTGTCTTTTTAATCGATGTATGAATAGAATTATTGTACCCAGCGACAATTTGTTGTAATATATCTATATATTTATGTGTTCTTTTATGTTGAAAATAACGCCAAATACGTTCTTTTATTGTACGTATTACGCGTTCTACAATTGATGCTTTTATGTCCGGATTTCTTGCCACTCGAAAATAAATATTAGCATCGCTTAACATCTTTTGGATAATTTTGTTTTTAAACTTACTTCCAGAATCGGTCTGTAAAAAAACAGGCATACGGCCATTGCTCTTTTTAAATATACGTTCAAATCCTGAACATACTTCTGGACCGGTTTTATTTTTTAATGGTTCAATCCATAAGAATTTACTAAATACATCTGTATCGCACCAGGTATCCAAATATACCACGATAATTTCACAAGGGTTGTAAGGCCTTATGTTTGATACAGGGCTATCAAAGGATGTGGAGGATAGGTTGTAACTTGAAATAATAGGAATAACACTCTAAATAAATCCAAACACTGTGGCTTAAATTCTATTAATATTCGCTTTATTATTTCACTAAAATTTATAATTAATTGTATTATATATTGTTTATTGAGTTGACTCTAAAAAGTGTTGTCATGGACAGACACTACTATTTTATATTGTAAGTATAAAGAAATTCCGTTGTACGCGAATCAATATTAATTAGAGATGTTACGTAAACGAGTGTTGAAGAGCAACTGATTTCTCAGTTTGTTGAAAATTGTTAAGTCCAAAAAATGGGTGTATACTTAGTTAAAAAATTAGTTTTAATTGGTCAAAAATTAGTTCATAAGAGGGTAAAAAACTAGGTGTAGGTGGTGGGATTTTTAGACATAAAATTGGGCCTTGTGTGGTCCAAAGGGTGACATAAAAAATACCATGTGTAAACAAAAAATATAGATTTTACGACCGGAAAGTCCAAGACGTTTTCATGAATTTAGTTTATTTTAAAAAGTTATAAATTTACTTTTTTATTGTCGATTTTACGATCATTCTGTGTATCGAAAATACGTTAGTGCAGTTGTATGATAGATGTGAGATTTTCTCTAATTCTTGACAAATAATATTCTAAAAAATATGTTATAATAGTACCAAAGAGAAACTTGAGTTTATGGTTTTATTTGTTACGTGTTTTACTCAAAAGTCTATGCATGAGTTGACCATGTGTGGGATTATTCGAGTTTGTAAAAAGCTATTAAAAGTACATAAATTAAATCGTTGTTTAAAATATTTTAGAAAAAATATAAACCAAAATTGTTAGTCATATGTTATTTGAAATCGTATGATCTCGTGATCTAGCCATAAAAAACAGAGTAATGTTTAAAACTTATCAACTTATTGTATTTTGTTTAAAAAATAAAAAGAATAAAAATCTGGTCAGTCTGGGACCGACAGACATGTGGTTCGACCCGGAACAACATCAATAATAATAAGTAAAAAAGTTATACCATTATTTTCTGATTTTATACTTTGTAAATCTGCTAATTCAGCCTTCCAAACAGAATCGATGCCTGATACATTATAATGTAAACCGCAGAAATTTACGTTTGACAGGTTTGTGTAATGTATACGCATCTTGTGAATTTAAATACTCTTTTATTTTATCACTTAAATCTGGATATTTTGCTACAATATTACGTGCACCAGTTTAAGCAACAGGATTTGATAAATCATAATAAATATTTGCAATGGGTGTATTATTTTTTATATTTTTCTTATTAGTATTTTTGAGGTTTTTTTTTGACTTTTTCTTTTCGGGACTTAGTATTTGCCATGATACTTCAGGTTCACCACTAGTAGTTGGTTTCTCACCATCCGGAAATTGCGACTCAAGTCTTTTACTAACTCTGTGATTTGGGCGGTCTGCTAATGGTGTTGAAAACAATATTGTCTCTTCATCATCTTCATCTTCTGAAATGATAGGTGACTTCCAGAAATTGTCATTACCTACAAAATTACGTGGAGTATTTATATCACGGAGAAACTTTGCAAATTCTTCTTGACCAACAGCATTATGACTTTTACGCTAACGTAAAGCATCATTCAATAAATCTACAATATTTGTATTGGGTATTTTATTGTTGTTTATACTTATGTGACCAGATTTATCCCATTTAAAACGCCTATCTATATCCGCAGTGTTAATATGATCATTTATTGCCTAAGCTTTTTGCTGATATCGCGGAGGAACACTTTTTATTATATACTCGACGGGGTACGATGAATCCTCTGTACTATCATCGATATCTTTATATGTTAATTTTGTATGTGGTCTGTCATCATCACTATTAAAAAATAAAAATCGCCTAAATAACTCACGATATTCACTTCATTTTTCTGCATCATTTTCAGAAGAATTTAAAATTTTTGTAAGTTCTTTATCAAGACGTGATGTTGGATCCCCAGATGTTTGAATACTTGTTAATGCATGATTTTCATTTTCAAGCGACTTGAGTTTATTCATAGAATCGTGAGGTACGAGGGCCATCTTACGTGTATGCTCCATATTTTTACACCAAATTTTTAAATAAAAGATTTATTATAGGCGTAATCAATAAGGCTAAAATACCAATACAATGCTTAATGATAATTTTCTTTTTAGCTGCCCAACTTATTTTTGAAATTAATTGTCTCAAAATTTTCTTATATTTGTTTAGCTTCCTTTTTTCTTTATCTTTGATTGGTAAAACCCCTTCCAAATAATTCAAAATGATTTCACAAATACAATGAATAAATTTAGAATCACTGTGTTGAAGTATTGCTCGACGTTGTTTTTGATTAACATGAACAAGTGATGTTAATAATATTGTATTTTTCCGATCAAATGGTATTCTCAAAGGCACCCGCTTTGGTGTGTTGTCAGACATTATAGATGTACAACTGGTAAATTTCAAGATGGATCACTATTATTTATATCACGTACTTGCTTTGGGACATACACATAATTTACAGGGTCGCTAGGAAAAATACATGTCCTAATACGAATGTTTTCCGGTGTCGACTGATTCAAATCAATTAATAAGTAACCATGTGGCGCTGATGTAGCATCTAAATAAGCTTCTTGAATAAATTCTGTATTCAATGGCGATATTTGTCTAGCAAGATGAGAAATTTGAGCTCTGTCACGAGGATTTTCAAAAACAACAATATAATCTGTATTCAAGGAAATTTCCCTATAAAATTTTCCCCCATAAAATAAATTTTGTGATAATTATAATACACTTAAATTGCGGTGATGTGAACCCTTGGTAAATATATCTAATACCGATGACCCACTACTGCTTTCACGCATTAAATCATCCATTATGATTAACTTTTTTTTTTTAATATCATTAAAATCTTTCATGTCTGGTAAGCCTTCTTGAAATTCAACATTTTTATATTCAGTATACACGGGTTGCCATCTGGCGTAATAGAGAATAATACGGTCAAATTCAGTATCACATAATCCCGATAATTCTTTTAGGAAACGTTTAGTCCAAACACTTTTACCAGCCCCGGACGGACCTGAAATAATAATTTTCAATGGATGTGTCATTTGCAAAGCCATGATGATAACTGAAAAAAATTTGGTAGGGTGTGTATTCAATAAAAACATAAAACATTTTATTTTTATTCAAGATTTATTCATATAACATATTTAGCACGTTTATTTACAGTATTATTACGAGTATTAAACTCAGTCGTTAAGTCCCTAGGTCTTATTTTACTGGTATTATACGGGCTAGTATTATACTCAGTAGTTAAGCCTCCATGTCTTTTTTACTGCTATTATACATAGTAATATTACCATACGGTAATGTTTTATTCGTGTTAGCTGTAAATTTCCGTTTTGGCCCGGTAACACGTACAATTTTTGATTCTGTTATTGTATGTACATCATGTTCTTTAGTTCTACGTATTGAGTCACAAGTTACAATAATTTTGTCGTTTTCACCATCAGTTAAAGTCTTAATACTATCATAATTGACTAATTATCCATAGCTAGCCTACCCCAAAGTGAATTCAAGTTATTTTTACTAACTTGACGTAAACCAGGATTTTTTTCAATTTTCGTAGGATCTAAATCAATTCCCTCTACTTTACTATAATTATCTATGTATGCTTGTTTTGATGCGTCATCAACGCACTCTACAGGCCAACCACTAACTTCTTGTTTTATTTTCAAAAATTTATTTATATAACCTGTAAATAGACCCCCAGTTTTAGTTTTTGGGTCATATTGAGTTGTTTTATCCAATGCCATATTTTTATTATTTGTAAAATTTTATACCCTTTCTCAACCGCTACTTTCAACTCCTCAGATACCCAAGTAATAATAAGTGCCCGTTCTGATTCATTATGAGTACAATTTTCTTGATTTAAAGTTAATGTACATGCGTTACAAAGTGGAAAAAATAATTTTCATCGGCAATACTGGTATATATAAATTGACTGGTGGCAAAACTCGACATTTAATTAATCCTATCACATTACTTATGTTATTATCTGGACAAAGCTCACTTATATCATCCAGAACAAAAACTTTGGGGTGGCCTAGCGGGTAAATATTTTTCTTCAAGACACTAGGATAAAGTGACGTGACGTCCACGTAGTATATCTTCTGAGAACCAGTAACAGTATGTGAGACACAAAAATTTTCAGTTCGCCCACCAAATAAAGCATCACGTGGAAATATTGCTTCTTTATAAAAATTATTATCAATTGTTTTCAAGAAATTCTTTGAATCTATGTTGTTTTGACACATTCTTTTAAAATCACATTCCCAAATAATAATCAATTTATAACCTTCTTTTTTAAAATATGTATTTATGTACTCTGTATTCTCACGCCTCGTTCTAAGTGTTGTATTATCCCCTTATTTCGCATCCACATCTTTAATCAATTCAAAACAATCACAACCATGATAGTAATAACCTGAAAAAGAGTATATGGTTTTTCCATCTTCTGAAATGACATCGAGCAGATAGGGCCCTACTCTACGCTCACGCCCTCTACCAGCATAAATTATTTTGATTCTTTGAGAATGTTCAAGCCATAATAACCATTGTATAGCTATTGTAGATTGCATATCTTCTAACCTATATCCATTCTTGGGGATCAGCACCCGTATTCAGAGGATGTTCTCATTAGGGCGTTTTTTTGCCGATGGTGGTGTTTGTGAAGCTTTTCTATATGAAATCTATATAAAAAAAATTTTGTCAAGCGCCATCAGCGGAAAAAAAGCCCTAATGAGAACAATTTTGCCCCGTGAATACGGGTGCGGGGCTATCTGATTCTCTTTCAAATAATTTCTACGATAAATTAATAAACTAGTCGATGCAGCAGTTAAAGCTTCAGTGAATGGGCATACGTTCCCTACTTGCATCATTAATTTTCTATATGTAATACACGCCTTCTTGAGTAATTCTACATCAGATTTACAATAAATTGCCATTTCTCGTTTATAATCAAATGGCGGCCCTTAAAGTCATTCATTATACCATTTATCAAATTCTTGTTGTTTTCCAATAGTCAGCGCGCGCACCCCAAAGTCTTCCCTAGGGGGTAAAGAACCAATGTAATTTTGATTTTCTGGTTTATTGAAGAAAAAAGGAAAAAAACCCTTAGTCAATTCTTTAATTCCAAAAGCTTTTGGTAACGCACTTAATGGCATGAAAAAATAATTCAGCGAGTCTATAAATTTGACGTTATCGAAGGATATTAATGTAAGTCTAGTTCCTTTAACAATTGTTTGAATATTTGTTATTCGTACTCTTTTGATTATTTCACGTAAAACAAATTGAGCATCATATCCGCCACCATTATGAGCTATACAAATTAATTTTGAGTATCTTGATTTTGACTTTAAAACTAAATCAACAAATTTTTCCATGGCATCATCGCCCTGATGTGTAAATTTGCGCGTCTCACTACAATAACAATTTTCTGTACCGTCTGTCTCCGAACAAATTTAACACACTATTTGCGCACAAAAATAATTGACGATACATTTTATTACATTTTTTAATTCGATTACAGACTGAAAATTTTTTTGAATACGAGTCTGGTTGTAAATGTTTTTCATAACACTGTTCACTATAAAATACTCGATTACATATCAAACATTTTTTAAAATCATCAGCATTACTGTTATTCATTTTACATGCCGGGGAATTTAAGCATTTGTCGCATTTTGTCCAACATTGTTTATGATATTCGTTTTTTGTAAAGCCGAAACGACACCAATCACACCAGAATTTTATATTTGTAGCCATAAATACATGCATATATTTTATAGGCGCAAAATGTTGGTCATCAGGATAATACACAATAAATAAATAAAAAACATAAAAACAATTTATTCACAAATGGCTTAATTATTATAATCTAGTAATTGTGCACAGTGTTCACAATGACCAAATTCATTCACAATTGGTTCACCACCACAGAGATCGCATTTTACGTTACTTAATGTTTCTTTTCTGAGCTCACGTATTTCGTCTTGTAAACATGTTTCTTTTTTATTTATAAATTGTTCGCGTTTTGCGAAAATTGAGTTGGGTATTTCTGCAGGTAAGGGTTGTGGGTACTGCGGCTGCTCACATTTCTCATGACAGCCTTTACAGAACTGGTGGTGTGGTGTGGCTGCTTTATTCGGACATTGATATCCCGCGCAGTCAACGCAGAAATCTGTAATATCTACAGACTCATTTTTTTTTTGTTTCTCGACACGGGGCTTTGAAGGCCCTGCTTCAGGTCGATATTGATGTTCTTCATCATATTTTTCAGCAACATTATTCTCATTCATAATAGTGGGAGGGTCTGAAGACGTGATGGATGACGATGATGATGACGAAGACTTTGACGATTGGCTCAATATAACCACGTCATCTACCATACAAAAAATATATGATTAATATTATTATTATCATTATTATATTTTAAAAATTTTTTCATTTATTTATAAGATATTTACCTTCATCGTCATCTACGGCTATTATTTTTTTACAGTGTTTCCCGGATCGAATAGGTAATACTGGATCCTCTTTTTTTGTATTGCCATCTTTACTGCGTTCTGTAATAAAAGAAATATTTTTATCATTATTATTATTATTATTATAAAAATTTTCTATTTATTGAAGTGAAACTTCTTTAGAATGGGCAGTAAAAAAAAAAAACAAAAGATGGATGCAACGAAAGTAACGGTATGAAGGTAAGTAATTTTATATTATTTTTTATCTTGTTTTATTTATTTATTCCCATGACAACGATACGAAAAAATTTGTTTGAAATTTGTTTCAAAATTTTAGTTTCATGAAAGATTCAAGAGACAAAGGTGAATATTAAAGTTAAAACTTTTATTATATACAATATATAATTTATTATATCATTTTTTATCAAATAATGAGTATTTAAAATTAATCTGTTAAATGAACAAATTATACACAAGATAATGGTTATTCAAGTGTTTGACATAATATGACAGCAACATCATAATCACAATACCGAACAACAATAAATAATATGTGGATGAAATGTGGTACCACGTGAACGTAAAGATAGTAAAGATGGTATTTTAGATTGTATAGGATTTCAAGAAACAATTAATGACATTGAAATATTATCAGAAAAATGTGACAAATGTACTGGTAATCCTAAATCAGTAAAAATTAAAATACGACCAGGTGCTATACCAATGTCTGATAATTTTGATGAGACTTGTACTGGTGGTTATAATAATATTTTTAAACAAATAATGAGTATCTAAAATAAATCTGTTGAATAAACAATTAATACACAAGATTGTGGTTATTTAAGTGCTTGACATAATACGACAGCAACATCATAATCACAATACCAAACAACAATAAATAATATGTGGATAAAATGTGGTACCACGCGAACGTAAAGATAGCAAAGATGGTAATTTAGATTGTATAGGATTTCAAGAGACAATTAATGACATTGAAATATTATTAGAAACATGTGATAAATGTACTGGTAATCTTAAATCAGTAAAATTTAAAATACGACTAGATCCTATACCAATGTCTGGTAATTTTCATGAGACTTGTACTGGTAGTTGTAATAATATTTTAAATCAAATAATGAGTATTTGAAATGAATCTGTCCAATAATCAAATAATACACAAGATAGTGGTTATTCAAATGCTTGTGCTTGTTATGATCGTGCTTGTCATGATCGAAATAAATTCAAGATCTTAAATGAATTTGTAAAGGACACAAAAATGGAACAGATGATTAAATATTGAATCATTCAATGAAACAACAACAACAGGAGTAAATAATAATTTAATAAATGATGTACCGAGTGGAAATCAAAATAACAACAACAATATTGATCATATATAAACAACAGCAATCATAATAGAACAAATACACGGTGGTAGTGGTGGCGGCGATGATGCACTATCATGTGTTTGTCGTTAATTCGCTCACAAAAAAGATGTTGAAAAAATCGATCAATATTTGACATTAAATTTTTTTAACATTAAATAGTAGGGGAACGCAGTTTTTACTATTTATTTTGTAATTTTTTCTTTTTCTTTTGTAATTCTTAGTTAAAATTTCTCTCAGTGTAGCTGATTAACCCGGCTTTGCTCGGGATTATTTTGACAATTTTTGAATGTTATCATTCGTTTGAATGTAGCTAGCTTGAAATAATATTCCCAACTTACGGTTGAGAGTTGAATATATTTCCCGTTATTCAATTTTCGATTTTTTGGTTGCAAATGAAAGCCGGAAAAATCATCTATTCCGATGAATTTTCCAGATATTTCGTGCTCATTTTTTTTTTAGATAGTTGATATCAAAACTGGAAACTTCAAAACCTAGGAATAGGTACAGAACACATATTAACGCTTGTAGTTGAAAGAATTTCTATCAATTATTGCTGAGTCAATTATCAATTTGTTCTACTTAACAATACGGATTATAAAAGCAGTTATAGATCCCTTTTCTCCGAGGGATTCAGTGGACATATAATTTTAAATGGTGCTGTTCCTTGTTTCTCTGCTGTAGTATGTCTATCCAGATAGATCACAGACACATATACTCCTAAGAACCTGATAGTATAGTGGTTATACTTTGGACAGAGGGGCATTGAGAATATTTTCTATAACCATATGTAGAATACCCCTCTCGGACCCAAACTTTGTTAGACAATGGAATTTACTTTCAACCTTAATTATTTGAATAAAATTAACTTTTTTTGAATGAAATAATGCGGTATAATGATAATTATTAAATAATTTCGCACTGCCATTTTTATTATCATTAAAGACAGAATTAATGGAAAATCTAAATCAAGGTTATCCATTAAATAAATTAGTACGTACTCACTGACTGAATTTTATTATTCTTAACGTTAAAAATATTTTTATTTTAATACACAGTTGACTTTATATTAACATAACACATTTCCTTTGAACCGAATATTTACCAAAACTTTTAAGCTTGCCCTGGTAGAAATATTTTTCCAACTTTTTCCAACTTTCTCTACCTTTTTACGAAAATGACCCATGGTTCGAAAAAAGTTGGAAAGAAGTTGGAAAAAAATTGGAGTAAATTTTTGGTTGGAAAAAAGTTGGAGTAAATTTCAGGTTGGAGAAATGGCGGAAAAAAGTTGGAAAAAAGTTGAAGTACATTTTTGGTTGGAGAAATTTGTCCAACATTTCTCCAACCATGGGTCATTTTCGTAAAGAGGTGGAGAAATGGCGGAGAAAAGTTGGAAGAAAGCTGGAAGAAAGTTGGAGAAATATTTCTACCAGGGTGCATCTATTAATCTATCGGCTTGATGATTTCTAAGCTAGTTAGTTTAAAAAAAATTATAGTTAATTTTTTTTCAATTTTTTGATTATGTTAAAACGCAAATAGATAAATCATTTGTGACTATAGGGCGTTATCTCTCTTTTTTCAACTCTGTGATTGTATCTTTAAGTGCATAGCAGCCACTACCGAAGCGCCGCTTGTTGACTTGGGTGTGTAACGGGCTATAATTAATAACTCGGTTGTTTATTAAGATAGGAAATTGAATAAATGCCTATGACGATCTGCAAGATAAGCTTTTTTATTTAAAAATAAAATCATGATGATCGGTTGGGTAGTTGCTGAGATTATTTTTAATTTGGCTTTGCTTGGGATTATTTTTACAATTTCAGAGATGTTATCATTTGTTTAAAAGAATTAAAGACTTGCTAGCTCTAAATAATATTCCTATTCCAAACTTGAGGTTGAAAGTTAAATAAATTTCCCGTTATTTAATTTTCGATTTTTTGGTGGCAAATAAAAGTGTATTTTTTTTTAATTTTCCTGCTAGTTTTTTTTTTTAGATAATGAATGTCAAAGTTGACAACTTCAACACATGTAAGAAAAGGGGCAGAATACATATTTACGCTTGTCATTAAAAAAATTTTTACTACTACTATTTTTTAATTATCAGTTTGTTTTTCTTTACAATGCGGATTACATACTATTGGATCCAAACTTTGTTTGACGGTGGGGTATACTTTCAACCTTAATTATTTGAATAGAATTTTGTTTTTCAATTTTTTGAATGAATTAATAATGTATGATGATATCTAATGAATAATTTCGCGTTGTCATTTTCATTATCATTCAAAACAGAATAGGAAATTTAAACCAAGGTTATCCAACAAAGAAATAATTATGTACTGACGGACTGAATTTCATTATTTTGAACGTTAACATTTTCATTTTATTACACATTTTCTATTGATAAGACATTTCATTTAAACCGAATATTTACCAAAATTTTTAAGCTTGTTTTGACCTACACTTCTTTTTATCTATCGGCCTGATAATTCCTAAGCTAATATTATTGTTAATTTTTTTTCAATTTTTCGATTATGTTTAAATGCAAATAGATGAATCATTTGGGACTGTAGCGCGTTCTCTCTCTTTTTCCACCTCTGTGATTGTATGAGTGTAAAGCACCCACTACCAAAGCGCCGCCTGTTGCCTCTGCCGCGTAACAGGCTATCATTTAATAAATAATAACTCGGTTGTTTATTAAGATATGAAATCGAATAAACGCTTATCACGATCTCCGTGATAAGCTCTTTGATTTAAAGAAAAAATCACAATGATCGGTTCGGTAGTTGCTGAGAACATTAGCAACAAAGTTTTTCATTTTCACATTTATATATATAGATTATAATATTCTGTGTTAAGTTTTTGAATTAGAATTTCATTTACATAGAACCTTAATATTATAACTAATCAATAAATTTAAAAATTTCTATCATAATTGTTAATGACTGAATGAACATAATAGTTCACTCGAAAGGAGAGCGAAAAAGACAACTAGTCAAAAATATATTAATGCAACGAGAGATCTTTCAATTACTATTTATTAGAATTACTGAAGAAGTTTCACTTTCCTGTGCGTACAATAACACACATCTTTTTTTATTTATTTTATAAAATATTTACTTTTGTAATGTCCTGCGGTAAGCGCAGAACTTTTTTTATTTCATATAAATTGTATTTTATAAAATTATATATTCAGGGTCCAATTGGATACCCCTAGCTCCATCTTATGAATTATAAGGGTAACATTCAAGGGAGCAAACGCAACCCCGAGCACCCCCGAATATTTCCGACCTACCCTACGGTTAGCTTGTGCCACTGACCCAATATATCGATCAGTTCACTGGGATCTCTGATCCCGTGACTACCAGCTCTAACTGCTTTAATTGCTTTAACTGCTCTAACTGCTTTAATAAGTGCTTTAAAAAGTCTCAGAATAATTTTAAGAATCACCAGCCGAAAACTGTAAGTTATATTTATCCAATATTTCATTGATTTGTTTACATGATTTACATAATTGATTTGGTTACATGAATTATTAAATTAAACTCATTAAAATCATCTTGGATTGAACTTGTACACATGTGAACCACATGGTCTAAGTTGGCTTGTTCTTTTAAATTTAAATTCAAGTGCAAGTTTTGTGTTAAATTATTTAATCAAATAAATATTTAATAAAGTAAATTATAGTTGGCAGATTTAAGCGAGAATTTGCTTGTTAAAAATATTTAATTATTTTAAATATAACAATCAACGACCTCGTGGTCATGAATTTGGTTTTAGCTACGACCTGCGAAGTATATTAAGAGTTTATGTAATTTTTAAATCAAACAAATGTAAAAGTGATCTTCGTTATAATTTTTATTGTAAATTCAGTGTTACACAAGTGCATCAATTAACTCAAGGTCCACGTCGGTCCAAATTTAACTATCTGTTACTGAACATAAATTTACCATTTTATTCAACATTATAATTTTTGTGTTTGACTCAAGTTTTTTATAAATTATTTGTGTTTAATTTGTGTACCATTCTCGCGTATTTTTCAGGTTCCTTTTTACCTCTCCCTACATAACGTCAAATCGTCTCCCTACCTTTCTAATGTTCCTTTGCTGGGCAGGATAAACAGGGTTAAATTAATTACATATCTAGTTGAATTATTTTAAAGGGCAATATTGATTGTCTTATAAATGATCCGGCTACGATATTTCAGTTTTTTGATTTTCAGCCAACGTAATTATTTTTTCACCAAGTTTCATGGACTCACTGACTAATTCGGGACTATGTTTTTCTCCGTTTTGATCGTTCTCCACCTCTGTAAAAAATAATATCAGTTTGATTATTATTATTATTATTGTTATTATTATTATTATTTTTACTACAAATGCTTACCTTTTTGTTTTTTAGTTATTTTTCGAGAATTCATGGTAATACGTTTAGTTGGGGGTAATATTTCCACCGACGTAATTGCAGGTTTTTTAATTTCTAAATACATTTTTTATTCAAGACCATTTTCTTCGAGAGCATTTTGTACTAGATCTGTAACATAAAATCATTATTATCATTATTATTATTTTATAACATTTTATAACGCGTAAAAATATTATGAACAAAAAATATTTCACCTTCTAAAAACTTATCCAACTCCTCATCAATTGGTTCATTTTCTTTTACTTCCAACTGTGCATTGGCAAACATAGCCGCTGCTGTTTCATATTCTAGGTCTACGTAAGCCCTGTCATTTTTTTCACCAGACACATCTACTGGTATTTCATTGTTTACATTTTCCCGTACAGACTCATTAACGGGAATTTCATTGTTTATCATAACATCGTCAACTTAAATTTCATTTTCGGCCACTGGGCCATCAACTGGAATTTCATTATTTACCACAACTTCGTCAGTCGGTATTTCAATGTCTTTAGAAAACAAGAGAAAATTTATTTTATTTACTTGTTAAAAAAGTATTAAAAATTTATTTTATTTATTAGTTAAGAAAAAAGTATTATTGAAAATTTATTTACCTGAAAACATGATATCATCATTGTCAGGTTTTTCAAAATCCTTCAGCACATCTCCACACTGTGTAGAACTTTTTTTACTTGTTTCACATCTATTGTAAACTCTTTGTTTGATATTTTCATACTGTATTTCTAATTCCGGATATTTTTTTATATCTTCTATATCGACAGGATTGCCGAGAATTTATCTCGAATAAAATCACCCAGTTCTCTATCTTTTTTAGGAAATTTTTTAAAAAACCCAGGGATCCAATCGCCGCGCGCAATTACAGTGCACTTGAAATTTTTCAGCTCGCTTAACAGTTCAGGGTATTTATAAATTTCGTGTACCCATTTTTTATCACGGGTATCTTCTACTTTCTTTTTTTTACAACTAAAGTCAACTTCGTTAGTTTCAAGTACACGTTTCATTTTTATTTTAGTAGTTAAGATGTGACTAAGTAGACCCGGAAAACACAACTGACACTTGTCGTGAAAATTTTCAGGGATGATAGTCGAAATAATTTTAGTCAGGCCCATTTTCCCACCACCATAAATACTTATCTTTTCTAATAGGTCCATTTTTGCTAAGATGTTACCAATAGAAAATCAGAAAAAAAAGCAAAAAAAAATAACAGGTGTATCTTAAAATTTTTAGAAATTTGTCGGTAAAACTTACTTAAATACAAAAAAATAACCCACTGTTTTTATGACTCTTTTCCACGTACAAAAATCTGGAAATACCCGCCGCAAGTCGCTCGTAAAATTAGATAATAAACAGCAGGAACATTTAGAAAAAGTCTATCGAAAAAAAATTAACCCTCGGCATGGAAATCTGAAAAACATGCGACTCGTAAAAATAAAATAACAAAAGAACCATTTTAAACTACAAAAAAAATTTTTAGAAAATCAGTTCATAAAAAATCCTATACAACATCTTAAAATAAAAACTTACCTTTTTTAAAGGGAAATCTGAAAAACATGCAAGTCGTAAAAATAAAATAACAAAAGCAACATTTTAAACTTCAGAAAAATTTATGTCGTTCGTAAACTAAATTAACAGCGGGATGATTTTTTCTATTCTACAGCCGAACCTTTATACGATTTGAACACGAAACTAAAAACTAAACTCGAAAAACTATATTAAAAAAAATCTCTTATTCTTATATTTTCCGAAAACTATACTAAAAACTAAACTGAAAACTATATTAAAAGAACTACTTTTATTTATGTTTTCTTAAAACTCTATTCTTTTTTCCGACTATAAAACTAAACACCTGTATTTCAAATCTGAACCAAAAAAACTATACAAAAAAAACTCTACTGAAAACTCTATACTAAAAATACTAAGCTGAAAAAACTATACTAAAAAAACAATCGAAAACTCTATGCTAGGAAAACTCAAGAATCTACCTGCACGATTTTTCTTATTCTATTTCTATACTAAGCTTGGCCTATGCTCTATATGTACTTGACCGTTGCCCCGTGACGTCACCCATGCATTTTTATTTTACTACGCGCCCTTACAATCTGATTCATCCTATACTATACACCCCCTCACACACATACCTCTCACTCATACACACATACCTCTCACTCGCACTCTTGCTATTTTATTTTTACCCCAGGCCCTGCACTATAAGCCCATGCACAACACACGAGGGGGGAAGGGGGGAACCGCATTCCACAAAGTCGCCCAAAGAGCCTCCTTCTACTGACGTATATATTTATATATGCTGAAAAAGATGCTTCGTAACGTCTTGTAATATATTTATAATTTTTTGTCAAAGATTTTTTTTATATATATGGGGCATTCTGAGTCACTTCAGCTAGTCATCTGGTTTTTTTTCGTTTCTTATAGGAAATTTCCTCACAATTACGGAAAAAATACGAAAGAAATTCCCACGCATGCGCAAAATGGTTAAAAATCAAGTTGGATTATCGAAAAAACGGCTATTTATCGGTTATTTATCGTACAGCTATAAAAATAACAATTGATTCTAAACTTAGAAACTAACTAGGATTTCCTTAGTAGCGGCGAGCGAACAGGAATAAGCCCAGCACTGAATCCCGTGGTTTTTGCCACTGGGAAATGAAGTGTTCTGGAGGATTCATTTATCCCGTAATGTTATTTTGTGTTTAAGTCCATCTTGAATGGGGCCATTTACCCATAGAGGGTGCCAGGCCCATAATAACCAAAATACATTTCAGAAATTCCTTCAGAATTTTCATGCACATGTCAAAGACGGTGGTCTTAGTATACCCTCATGACGATGAAATATGGCAATGAACAGATTGAACCGTTTGAAAAATCTGGACTCAAATAAAGCTCGAGAATTGTCTTCAGCAACGAGCTTCCTTGAAGTGGAATTGAACAAGACACTGCAGAGACTCAACGATCAAGGAGTCCAAATAGCTTTAATGGAGGGAATCGATTGGTGGTCAAAAGTTCCAAAAAAAAAGTTCCAAGACGAAAGTTCCAAAAACAAAGTTCCAAAACAATATAGTTCCAAAAGATACAAGTTCCAAAGCAAAATAGTTCCAATACGCATAAAGTTCCAAAATTTTATTAATATATTGAGTACTTTTAATTAGATCAGATAAAAAAAAAAAAAAAAATAGATTAGACAACAGATTAGATAGTTGGATCTATGAAATATATATAGGTAATTAGAAAAAAAAAAGGAATTAGAAATTATTCAATATTTTTTGGAAATAATTCCGTTCCCCTTCAAACATAAAAACTTCTATAGCTTTGTATAATAAAAATTTACCTAATAATTTTTTGTCCTGATTACTCATGTTTTTGCAACATATTTTTTTTTTTCTGTCCAACCATCAGCAGTCCAATTCACAGGGCAAATTTTTTACAATTTAGAGCTTTTTTTTGCCGCTGATGGCGCTTGTAAAAATTTTTTTTATATAGATTTTACATACAAAAGCTTCACAAGCGCCGTGAGTGGTGAAAAAAAGCCCTAAATTGTAATGCCCTGTGAATTGGACTGCTGATGCATCATACAAATGAGCTGCAGATCGCGCAGCTTTACCTTTGCCAATATGAAAAATACTATCAATAAATATTTTCCAACGTTCAGCACGAAATAATTTATCAGCTTTAGGAGGAAGATCATTTGTGACTCTTGGATGAACGATCATCTATATTTTGATATTCACGAAGAGCTGTATCTTCTAAATCTTGATAAAACTTATAATTTGTTAGCCAATCTGTTGTTAATAATTCAGATGAACTCGGTGATAGACTAATTTTTATCTCCACCTTACTAACTGTCTTTAGCTTTTGACACTGTTCATAATTTTGATCACGTTTACGTTCTAATATATGACGACGTTTCAAGTAAACATGATACGTTGTGTTTGTTCTTGGTCCTAATACTTCACCATGTTCAGTAAGACGTCGTCTAAGTGTTTCATTATCAATTGAGCATTTATTCAAACTTGTAGAAGCCTCATTTTTATTTGATTCGATTGATAATTGATTTCAAAACATGTAATCAATATTTAATTGACAATTAAATAATTATTTATTCTAGCAGTAAAAATAAATACCAAGTTTTTTGAGCCAGCTGTTTTCGTCTTCTGCCTCATCCATCTCATCGACGTCTCCGCTGACAAACAAACAATTTATTTCCCTTTTAAATTACTCATCGAAATGGCTCTTATCTTATTACAAATATTTGCTCTCATTGTTTAATAATTATTATTTGACCTGATAGTTCAGTCTCGTAGAAGGAAGCCCCTCAAAGGTCTTTTTATAGTAAGTACCTTTCTATTTTCCATCCCATCCCTTCTACTCAGGTGAATATCGGGCTATATTCAGTGTTACTGCAGTGTTACTACTGCATCAAAAGTTAAAGTTCTTCTCCAGGCTCAAGACCGGCAGTGGTTTTTTATTTTTTTATTTTCAATATACATATTGTAAGCTCTGTTTAGTGTTAAACATTTTTAACTAGTCCGACTACGCATGGTTATAAAACACTAAGTAAAGTCCAAGTTCCACTTTAGTAGAAGCATTGAGATGAAAAAACGGTACACATGCTCAGAAGGACTTCTCTTTTCGAGACGAGACTCTTTGTTTGCCATTATTTTTAAATTTATGACTTACCCCGGTGATAAAACTAACAAACGTCGTTCGATAAATGCAACATTTTTGACTGGATCAATATACTCGTACTCTTTATCAATACTGTAAAATGAAGTTTCTGAACATCTAAAATTCAACAATATGATCACAAATAAATATAAATTTCAATTGTTCAAATTATTCATCAATCAACTATTATACTGACCCAATTGATGCATCCAAATTAACAATGTCACCTTGAAAATTATTGTCTAATTTTTTGTTCGGTTTGCAGCAAATCTATGGATAATTTTATCAGCATGGTAACCAGTATGTTCTTTATGAAAAGTCGAATCATTACCATCATAATTCGTAATAGAATAAATATGTTTTGAATTTTTTGTTGGTGATTTAAGACTTATTCCTTCAGCTTCATCATTTGTAATAGTTAATGAAAAATTATTCTGGCTATATGTCATTGCATTTGTTTCATCAAGTGTAATATTAGATGCATACTTTGAATTTAAACTATTAAAAGAATTTTATCTTTGGATTCATAATACATTAATCTATTTAGTTGACAGTCTTTTTTACTCATTGACATTTTGCTCAGACTTATATTATATTTATTGCTTTTAATCATTGCTGAATTGACAGAACTAATATAATTTTTTAAATTTTGATTTTTATTAATATTAATAATATTAAAATTTGGTGATTTACTCACAATTAAAGCATCCAATTTATTCAAATAATTTTCATTAAAATTATCATTTGAAATTTTTTCAATTATATTTTTATTATCTAATGATGTATTTTTATCATCCCAATTTATTGTTGCTAAACTATGATAAATTGAACTATGTGATTCATCAAAATTATCATCATTATTATGATAATTTAATTCCTGACTATTTGATAATGATGAATTTTTTATAAAACTATTATCGACATCATTTGTTATTAACGTTGTGTTATTAATTTTATTAATACTTGTGTCGATTTCTGATGGTACATACTCTGCAACGAAATCACCTTTGTTGATTAATATTTTTCCTAATTTATATTCTACTGGATTGTCTTGTATATCATTATCAACATCATCATTATCCTCTTCATCATCATTGTCATCTGCATCATTAGCTTTACTGTCATTAGACAAATTTTGTATAGATATTTCATTATATGGATAATGTTCATTGAGCAATGAAATAGCTCGATAAGATCCTTCAAATGCATAGTCAAATGGTGTTTTACTATCATCATCTACTGACAATAGATCACCTCCATTACTCAATAAAACTTATAAAATATTCATACAACCCCATGATGCTGCAATATGTACTGGTGTCATTCCATCAAGTGATCTAATATTTAGATTACCTCCATGTTGAATAAATATTTTCGTTACTTCATCAGCAAATGATTCTGATGAATTACCAACAATTAAATGTAATGGAGTTATTCCATAAAGTTGTATAACATTTGGATTTGCTTTATTTATTGAAAACAATGTTTTAACTTCATTAAGATCTTCAAGACCATCACACAGACATGAAGCCAAGTATAAATCACTTTTGGTTTTTGAACTTGCCATCATATTGCAGTAAAAATTTGCTCTTTAAAAATTTGATTACCTAACATAACTATTGCATTAATGAATAACCTAATTAATTTCATATTGTTGATAAGTATTTTAGTACATATTTTAGAGGGATTTTTTTAGCAGCAAAGACACAGAGAAAAAACTGAGTCTGACAGCCAAGAGGTCGCAACAGAGTTGGGTTCTTAAATATGTATAGTCGTCACTCGTCAGTGGTCATGAAGGCTAGTCTTCATGTCAGTGGTAAATGATCGATTTTTGAGGTTTCTTACACTTACAGTAAGATACTGGAAGAAACTGTAAGATACCTCGGACACCATTTTGAACATTTTTACCAATTTTTACTGACTGTCGACTCGACAAGGGGTGCATTCCTTTAATAAAAAATTTTTTTTCGTTTTGCAATTTAGTTTGTCAATTTTCTATTTATTTCAGTTTGTAATAAACATAGAACAGTTATCCATCTAACAATTGGAAGACAAAAAAAATAATGTCATGTGCCAGTACTGCCACTACAAGAAACAGCTTTTTCCTACAATTTATTTTTTTTTATTTTCCTATATTTAAATAATTAATTATATGTATAAAACATGTATATGTATATATGCATGTAATATGATTTTGAATAAACTAATTTGTTAATCAACAAAATTAAAAATTTGTATTATGTCATTTGAATATTGTACACTTAATTATTATAAATGAAATTAATTGCCATGCAGCACAATTAAAAATATGTAGAATTATAATTTACTCATTATATATTAATTAATTCATTTGTATTTATTTGATGGCTTATTTAGGCATTTATTATTGTTTATTGAGTTATGAAAAAAAATTTAACATTAATTTAAAATAAAAATGAATCCATCGAAATATATTAGCGTGACTTATTGCAGAATAATTTACATATATGACTTTACAGCTAATAAAACAATCAAATTAAATTATTATCGAATAATATATAACTTATTTTGATAAACTATTAATGAAATATATATATTACATTACAGCTGAAAATGTGAATCGTACCGCCATCTTCAAAAGAATCAAGACACTAAAAAAAATCTGTTTTACCTAGTAATATAAAAAAATAAAAGTATCTAGGGGCCTGTGTTCACTTTTTATGTGTACGCTTATAAACGAACCACTTTTGTATGTGTACGCTTTTTATGTGTTCACTTTTGGCTGTGTTCACTTTTGAAAACCAAAAAAAGGACGCCCCCACTTTGCCATTGAGGTTTACAAAGAAGGTCATCTCTCCGATTTCACTGAAGCTCGCAGAATGGAGCAAGTCAGTACACATTATCGCCACTGACGGCGCTCGTCTCATCAAGATCCGAAGTCACATGGTGTTTTTGTTTACTTTTTTTTTCTTTTAAGTATTTTTTTTTTGTGTCGAAAAAAAATACAGCTAATTAATACAATAACATTTAATTTTTTATTTTCATAAGTGACTACACATAAATTAGACCTAAATTATACCAGTAAGTAAATTTTTATATTTTCATCTTTTTATTTATATAGCTGTCATCTCAAAAATATAAAAATAAACTGAGTTAAGCAATATTGTACTCTTGTACATATTGTTTGTAAAATTTGGAATTTTTTAAATAAATATAGCTTTCCATTTAACAGGAAATATGGTGAAACGATGTATAGTTCGTGGGTGTTCTGAAGCAAAAACGGAAAAAAATATTGCTATTTTTTTGGTCCCACAGGGTATGTTTCAATAAAATAGAATTTATACTGCTAATAATCAATTAATATCATTTAAAATTCAATTTTAATTTTTTTCATCAACAATAGGATCCAGTACTTTTTAATGCCTGGAAATCAAATCTGCAAAGACTAAGGAAACCTTTTAGTTCATCAAGTTATGTTTGTGAAAAACATTTCCATCCAAGTGATGTCATGACACATTATATTGAAATTATTGTATCCACGCTATAAAAATGCTTGCAGGATCTATCATCACTAGATAATTACTAGAATTTTGGTGGAAATCAGCCTTAAAAAGCTAGGCAAAAGTTTCTTGACCGCACGACATTAGCGCTTCCTAGCATACGCTCGGTGTGAATACAGTTGAGCTTGCCAATGTTAATTTCGGGTTTAAGCTAACACATAAACCGTCTGTGAGACTTGGTAAATGAAAAGGAATCCTTAGTTAGTAGTTTTTCAGTCGATATATCAACCGATATTTTCGTGACGATATTCCGAAAGTGATATCGAATATCCGATATTCGACGCTTATCCATATCGAATAAATATATCGTCGATATCGGGTAAAAATATGGGGTCCTCCGATATATCGTCTGATATCCCACATCTCTACTTACAGACGCTTTATGTTAATGTGCGTTCGTCTTAACCCCGAAATTAACATTGGCAAGCTCAACTGTAGTGAACGAACACACCTCTAAGCTCTAGTCTTCTTGGCAACTCTTGATTCTGTCACTAGTAGCCTCATAAGCGCATCCATTGAATTCATAGTAGTATTGAAAAAAAAAAACAAACAAAAATGTCCGAACTAACTACCAATACAAAAATAGATGGCCCATATTTGGATTATCATATTTGGGTAAGTCTTATCATCTATTCCAATGTAAGAACATTATTGAAATGAGTCTTCGTATTCAGCGTCAGATAATCATTTCAGAAGATGCAGATAAGACTGTACCGAAAGATCTGCATCTATTGATTCAGCCAGCAAGATATAGTCTTATGCAAATTGATTGAAACATCACAACGTTATGAATTGGTGTTCCAAGGAATATACGACGCAAACTATTTTATTCAAGATCAATGTATCATATATCAATGTGTTGTCAAGTTTATCAAAGTATTTCGGCAACATATAAATCAATACGGAGGTACAACAGTATTGAACTTAATTACTCCTCAAGTTAAAGATTTGATTAAAATGACTGATGACCAGGTGCCATCGAAAATTGTTTCAAAATTAAACGATATAAATCACATTCAACGATTCATTGTGCTTGTCCATAAAACATCTTGGTCTAAGGTTCAAGAACTTTTATTCACCCTGTAATAACTTTTGATGAACATATTCGAAATCACATAAAATTGCAATTTTATATAATAAACAGAATATTTTTGTATGCCAATTTTGTATCCCAGTTGTCATTGATTTTAAAATAAGCCTTATTGATTTTATTGATGACAATAATGCCAATCCTGCCATACTTTATCGTAAGCGAGATAACGGATATTAGATATTTCAAGATCTGAGTAATTACTTAAATATTCTATGAAAATCGGATTAAACATTATCTGACTAGATATGACTCGATCAAACTTGATCTGGACCCAGACCATACTATATCTAACCAGATCAAACTTGATATTATTCTTGATATTAATTGTTAGCATCATTTTTTTCTCAGCTACTGCTTTTCCTTGGTATTTTAGTTTATTGAAATTAATTGCAATAGCTTTATTTGTTGAATAAATGAAATATTAAGGGAAAGCTGAGAAAAAACTGGAGCTCAGAAATTGATGTAGATTACCATTTATTTTTCTTGTCTACAATAATTCCTCAGCTCCATCAGTTTTTAGCTACTGCCTTTTTTTGGTTCTTTATTCCATAAAATAAATTCCCTGGTGATAATATTTTTTCGGCATTGCTCTGTCTTTGGCTCATTTTCTAAAGAATCACTTCGGCATGAGATTGATGACAGAGAAAATACTCTGGTATGACATCAATGACGAAAAAATTACTCCGCCATGAGATTAATACTGGATTTTTGTCTCCACCGTTAATCTTATGCCGAAATAATTTTGCCGGTACTAATTTCATGAAAACGAAATTTTTTCGGCATCAATTTCATGCTGAAGTAGTATTTCCGGCAATGGGCTAAAAATTAAGTAATGCCGGATCAATGCCGTAGTAATATTTTAACTAGAGTTGCATTAATTTTCTTCGTTAAATAATTGAAATAGCAAGGATAAACAATAGCTAAGGAATCAATGTAGCCAAAAAATTAAATGGTCAGTCACAATAATTCGTGAGCTTTTTATTTTCCTTAACTACTGCTTTTCTTTGCTATTTTGTTGATTTAAAAAATAATTTTTTTGCGATTTACTTGAATGACCTTGGTAGAAATAATCTCTCCGGATTTTTTTTGAATTTTTCGGGACTTTTTCGGATTTACATCTGATTTCTCTGGATTTCTCTGGATTTTCTACGGAAGTAGGTTTTCCGGAAATATTATTCTGGAATTTTTTAAATTTTCTCCGGAATTTAATAGATTTTTTTCTTTTTTATTTTTCGTTCGAAACTCTTATTTCAGCTATGTAAAGTTAGCACATACATTATAGCACAATCAAACTGGACTATATCAGGAATTACGTGCGGATTAAGTGCGTTTTTTGTACGAAACCCGCAATTTTCGTGTGTTTTTTTTTAATGCCTCTTTTAAAAGTTGTGCTAGCTTTTTTTAGCGAAACTTTTTGAATAATGATGCGATCTTGATGAAATGAGGCTGTAATTTATGTGCGAATCAATAAATTTAAAAAAAAAAATGTTTTAATTTTGTATAACATTTTTGAAAATAAACAAATTAAAGCTAGCAACTTTTTAAATACCAATCAGATCTTAATGTAAGTAGGCCTGAAATTACGTGCGGATTCATGATAGGTAAAAGTAAAAATTTCAAAGTCCAAATTCACCTTTTTGTACTAAATCATAAAAAATCTTTGAAGGTATAAAAAAAACTTTATAAATTATTAATACGTGTATATTTGTGATTATAATAATAGTTATGAACAATTTTTATCAATTTTCATTGTTCATTTTATTTTTTTTAATTAAAAACATAAATTAGTACTAAGTATTGAAAAAAATTGAATTGAAAAAAAATTTTCAATTTTCATTATTTATTATTATAATAATAATTGTAAATAAATAAGTTAATATTATATCATTAATAAAAATGATTAATAATATTGGTTTTGTGATTTTTACTTTTTAGTTTTTTTTAAGGTCCCGTGTACCGTCAAGATTTTATGTATGTTGGTAAAGTCTCTACCAGAGTTGTAGATACGCGGTTGGTGAGGGGAAAAGTAGATCAGAGGGGACAGGGGACTGCAACCTGATCGCCGAAACAGAGATGGTAAAATAGTATAATTTATTTTTATCATCAGTCGGTATAGAAGAATTTTATGTTGTAAGTAGTTATATAGGGCCGGTTCTAGGCCATGGTGAGGGGACCAGGGGACAGGGGTCGGGATCGGGGGATCAGATCGGGGGCAGGGGTAAAAATCTTGAAGTTTCTAGAATCTACGAGACGGTTCTAGATTATTCGAGAAGGGTCGTAGAAGATTCGGGATGAATGAGAATATTGTTTAATTTTTTTCAATAACAAATAATAATAACAATTAATAATAATTATATATTAATAATAAATAATGATAATAATATTAATAATATTATAATAATAATAATACTAGTTGATAATGATAATAATATGAATAATAGTAATACTAGTTGATAATGATAATATTAATCAATATTTATTAAAATAATAATAAATAATAGTAATACTGATTAATAATTATAACAATATTGAGTAATAATAAAATTAATAATAAAAATGTATCTAAAACTATTTAAAATAGGAGAAATTTTAAACGGAGTATTAGGAGTCGAGATGAGTACGAAGGTAGCATGCGTTTCTCACTCTAGCCGCGAGAAACACCCACTTATATGCGTGACCACTCCCTCGCGTATATCCCACCCACGCACCGCTCCACAACGCTTGACCGCTCTTCCTTATGCATGATACCCGCGTTAAGACTACACATTAAAGATTGAATAATAAAATAAAGTGAACAGATTTTATCAAAGAATTTATTTAAATGTTTCAATTGTTATGTGAGAACACTCTCTAATAATTCTTGGCTGCGAAGTCTTCTCACATAACAATTGATAAATCCAGAAACCTTGAAATTAAATACTGTTATAAAATCTTTTTACTTGAGAGATCAATTTTTTTTTGAATGCGAAATAGAAAAAGAGAATGAAAATAAATAACGGGAATCAAGTTGACAAATTTTATAGCGGTATTTATTCGAAGGTTTCTGGACTATTCAATTGTCTTGTGAGAAGTCTTTCTTCCGACGGGAAAAGCCTTCTCAGTGACAACTGGATACCTTCAAATATATATATACCGCTTTAAAATCTTATTGCTTGATGATTTGTTTTTTGATATTAAATAAATAATTTTGATGTTATGTTTTATTCGGAAAGTTCTAAACTGATCTTTTCATTCCGATTGTCATGTGAAAAGCCTTTGCCGTCGGAAATTATCAAAAACCTTCTCATATGACAATTGAAAAAAAGATCGACTCAGAATATTTTTTTTCATAAGATATTGTTATGAAACGATTTGTGTATGATTTGACCCCCCTCTTCTACACCCCCTTTCTTCATATATATAAGCCTACACATTTTACTGCTGTCATCATTAATCATTGTGACTCTATCAAATTATATACATATATATTACGAAGAAATAAAAAAACTAAAATGTCAGGGTAAGTTATTATTGTAATTGGTTTATTATTAATTTTTTTTTTCTTAATCATTTTAAGTTTTCAGTGTAAAAGTGTTAGTGATTATTTTATTTCTATTTTTTTAATGAAAAAATTTTTTTATAGTGTTTTCATGTTATTGAATAAATAAGTGTGAAAAATATTTTTTTATTTTAAACGAGGTTTCAAATTATTAGTTTATGCTTTTTTTTTCGTGTTTTTTTAAAAAGTGATTGCATGATGAGTGTGTTTTTTTTTCTTTTTTTGAGAATCAATGATTTTGAATGACCGGTTTTTATTTTTTTTTCTGAAAAAATATTAATGATATTTAGATTCTTTTTTTGAATTGTTCTTATAAGAGTATATGATTTAAATTATTAGTTGATAATAAAATTTTTTTTTATTATTGAATGAATGAGAGATGATTTTTTCAAAAATATTTTTTATGATTTGATGTTTTTAAAAAACAATTTGAAATTTATTTTTTTAGAATTCTCATTCTTCACATTTGCGAAGACAACCAATTATTGAAAGCTGGGATTCCAGTAGAATGGGAAAAATTCTACAATGATGAGATATTTGATCTCATCATTCATACTGCTACAGTATTGATTGCTCCAACATGCTCGTTAGAATTGGAATTCTAAAATCACCAATTCAAGATCAAAGAAGATGACAACGAGTTATATTTTATTGAAGAAAAATAAATAAAATACCATGGATACGAAACTACTCTGAATATTAAGGTATGCAGTACCATCTACCATAGTTTTGAGCTCCTCAAATTCTTTATCTTTCTCCAAAAATATTGATATCTTATTGGGTAAAAACATATCAAACTGAAAGAATTGTCACAATGCTTTTCACTCCATATTTTGTATTTGCTCTTCGAATTTGAGTGATCTTGTAGTCAGCTCCAGGAGTTAAATCAGACATTTTTATCAATGGTAAATTGCTGGAGCTACAAGCAACTTTGTTGATTGCTGATAGAAAATCCATTTTATTTTCTGTAAAAAAAAAAAATTTTTTTTATATAAAATAAATTGTTCTAAAAAAAAAAAATAAAAAAAATTAAATTAAAAAAAAATATTTACCTTGATTCCTTTTATGATGAGTACTGTTTAAATACTTGAATTAATCTGATGCTGATGATGTCGATCGCACTCTTTTTATAGTAAAAAAAATGTTCTAGAAGAGTCTTCGAAATTTCATTGAATGTTCTAGAATGTTCCATAGAGTAATGTCATCGAATGTATAATGTTTTCGAATGTTCACAAAATGTTTCCGAGTGTTTTAAAATCTTTTTCGAATGTTCTTTAATGTTTCCGATTATTCTCAAAAATATCGATAATGCTTTCAATATATTCTTGAATCATCGATCCATCGAAGTTTCTTGATCTGTTCCAAAACATTCTAAATTGTTCCAGAAAATTCCTAATTCATGCTATATATAGCCTGTAAGGTATACGGCTCTGTCAGTTTATCGATCTTTTTGATTACGTGAGCATTCAAATAAATAAACAACATGAATTCAGAGCAGTGTCTCAAATTGATAAAGATTATGGATGGAGCATATAAAATAATTCGTACGCCAGATCAAATAGAACATTGGTTGAAATTCGAAAAAAAAAAGTCAGTAATATTTCATAATCTTTCAGGTTGTGACTCACACTTTTTTTTGGAAACTCTAGCAAACATGTTTGAGGGCCCAATTAGAATTTTACCGATCAATAAAGAAAAATATATATATTTTACAAAAGAAATCAAGTATCCATGTTTAAATGAACGAGGTAGCCGACTAGTAAATTTAAGATTTATCGACTCCTACAGATTTATGACAACTAGTCTTGACAAACTGGCTTCAAACTTAGCTGATTGCGATAAAAAAATTACTAAAAAATATTGTGAAAATCCAGAAAAATTTCAATTATTAAAAAGAAAAGGAGTATTCCCATATGAATACATCAATAGCTGGAATAGATTAGAAGATATGAAACTTCCATTTATTGATCAATTTTATTCAAGATTAAATAACAGCAATATTTCAAATGATGATTATGAACATGCCCAAACAGTTTGGAAAAAATTTGAAATTAAAACACTTGGTGACTATTCAGATTTATATTTACGTACAGATGTTTTGTTGTTAGCTGATATTTTTGAAAATTTTCGTAAAAACTGTTTATCATCATACAACTTGGATCCTCTTCATTACTATACAACACCAGGATTCTCATGGGATTGTATGCTGAAATGTATTGGTGTAAAATTGGAATTACTAACAAATGCTGAACAACTCTTATTCATCGAGAAAGGAATACGAGGTGGAGTAGCTGTATGTCCGAATCGTTATGCAAAAGCCAACAATCCATGCATGGGTATGGAGTATGATACAATCAAAGATGAGTCATACCTCATGTACTTTGATGTTAATAATTTATAGGGAATGGCAATGTCACAACATCTTCCATACGGTGGCCTTGAGTGGGATAATAATCAGTGGTCTTTAGAAGACATTTTATCAACACCTGACGACTCTTCTACAGGCTATATTTATGAAGTCGATCTTGAATATCCTGAAGAATTACATGAACTCCATCAAGATCTTCCATTGTGTCCAGAGCACAAAATACCACCTAATTCTAAACAATGCAAACTAATGACAACTTTTTATCCAAAAGAAAAATATATTATTCATTATAAAAATCTCAAACAATATTTAAAACTCGTATGAATTTATTAAAAATCCATCGAGTTCTCAAATTTAGACAGTCAGCTTGGTTAAAAAAATATATAGATTTGAATACGAAAAAAAGACAAGAGGCAACAACTCAATTTGAAAAAGATTATTATAAACTTTTGAATAATGCTGTATATAGAAAATGTATTGAAAATGTAAGAAAGCAAAAAGATGTTAAAATGGTCACCAGATATGGTGCTAAATACTACATTCAACAACCGAATTTCCATAGCCGCACAGTATTTGGAGAAGACATTGATATTATTCAAATGAATCGGACAAAAATTCATTTCAATAAACCAGTTTATGTAGGTTTTTCAATACTTGATATATCAAAAACATGTCTATATGATTTTCTTTATAATCATATAAAATGTAGATTTGGTAATAATGCAAAATAAATGTATCACGAGACAGATAGTTTGTTATATAATTTTAATTTTAATATTAATGAAGAAAAGAAAAAAAATTTAGATAAATTCGATACTTCTGATTATTCTCGAGATAATATTTTTAAAATGCCTCGTGTAAATAAAAAAGTACTTGGATTAATGAAAGATGAAAGTTGTGGAAAAATTATAACTGAATTTATTGGTTTCAGAGCTAAACTCTATACACTCTGTGTACCTGGAGGAATAAAAGATGTTGAAAATGCCAAAAGTGTTAAACGTTCAACTTTAAAAGATATTACATTTGATGATTATAAAAATTGTATTTTTAAACATGAATTATTAACAAGAAGAATCAATATTTAATTAAAAGTAAAAAACATAAAGTAAATACAATTGCACAAAAGAAAATAGCTTTGAGTTGGTTAGATGATAAGAGACAATTGATACCAAATTCTACGGATACTGTACCATGGGGTTATAAAATAAAAAGATAATTAAAATATTTTTCACAGAGTTTATTTTATTAAAAAAAAAAAAAACATTTATTTTTTTTTACAGATCTGATTTATTTATCCAACTATTATGTGTAATGTCAAAACCTCACCATTTTACATATAACTTATCGCCACGTTTTTTCACAATTTTTTCAACTAAATAAATATCAGGATATTTAACTTCAGTTAACTTTTCTTCATAGAATCCTCCTTTAATCGGATTATTTTTATAATCTATGAGTTTATATGTCACTTATATATTTCTATATTTCTATATTTCTGTTGTGAAGTTTCATGTATAAACTTTTTCAAAAACAGTTTTATATTTACTAATTCGAACTTTATCACCAATCTTGAATTTATTTTTGATATCACGATTTTGTTGAAATTTTTTTTAAGTATTTCTCAATAGTTGTTTTTCATTTCCTTTTGTAACATCTATTGGTTTCATCTTTATTGTTCTGTGTTTTGAATTATTATAATTTTTAAGCAGATGTGGTAAAATTTCTAACCACTTGTAGGATCCTTGATAAGTAAATTTTTCCCACATTTTATTCTTCAGTGTTCTATTGAAGCGTTCAACAATTGATACTTTGAGATTGCTGTATGTTGAGTACATATGTATCTTATGTTTTTGCAAAAGAGCTTTAACATCTTTGTTGTAAAATTCTTTTCCTTGATCAACATGTAAATTTTGTGGTATACGTCCTTCATCAAGCACAGATTTCATCGCTGCTGTAACATCTTTCTCAGTTTTTGATTTTATTGTTATAGCCTATGCAAATTTCGAAAATATATCAATAATTGTAAGCAAATATTTATAGTTTCGGTTAACAGACGTATAAGCTTGCATATCAACAAGATCTGCTTGCCAAGTTTCATCCAATCCTTTAATGTCAACATGACGACGAGTATAATTTCTTCGAGCAGGTCTGTGTAGTTCATGAGCAACTACTGCTTTTTTATGATCCATTAGAACGATTTTCAAGTATCCGGAGATGATTATCCAAGATTGTCAGTTTTTTGATTAATTTAATTTCAGAAAATTCCAGTTTCAGTGCTTAATGTGTTGAGTGATTTTTCAAAATTTAGTTTGAAATTCTCAAAAGCTCTATTCAATGAAGTTAATCTGGACTGCAATGTCTGAATGGATTCTATATTTTGAAGTAAAAGACTTTGCGCTGTATCAAATTCAAGACGATAATTCTTGATGAACTCTTGAAATTGAGACTGAAGTGAATTGGTTATTATATTATTATTATCAACATCATCACGTAGAGATTTATTTAATTGATATAAAATTCGTGTTTGTTCTTTTATAATTGTCTTGGTAATTTTAACAGATGTTGCATCATTTGATTCCAATGGATCAGCAACATTACACAATCGTTTATTATTTATATCATAATGTCCATCTGATGTTCGTTTGAAACCATCACCTGGAGACCTCGAACACTTTGTAATGAACTTTTATTTTTTGATTGTCGTCCAAAAATATCAATACTCATCTTGACAGCTTGCGAGTAACTGAGCTCAAGCCTCATATGCATATAAATTAATAAATAATTTCAGCTTCTCTTAATTCTTCAATTATAAAAATGATTTCATTTGTATGACTGAGATTACCAGCGGCTTGAGAAGCTAATATTAATCGGAGACTTGGCATTCGTTTCTTTTCTCAGTCCACCATTAGGTTTGAAATATCTATACTGAGCAATTGTTAATTTAATAATTTTGATAAAATTTTTTTTATCATCATTATTTATTAATGAGTCATCAACTTTATAATTGAAAAGGAGTTCCAATAAACCCGGCGTCTCTTGATAAGTTTCATCTTCAATAAAGATTTTGTTATTTTCAAATTTAATATTTGAGTTTCCAAACATAAGATTGATATCAAGTTTCCGTACTAGAAATCCTGTTGATCGAGTTTTACTGACATCGACTTTTTTCATATATTTATCATTATTTTTCGAAAAAGAAGTATCTAGTGTAGAAGATGTTTGATCAAGTAACTTTTTTACAGGATCCTCATCAAACTTATCGAAAGATTCATAGAAAACTTCATTTCCATCATCATCATCTTCCTCTTTTGCTCGTTCTTTTTTCACAACATCATTTTCAAGTTCATTCTTCACTCCGTTTTTTATATCACTTGTGGTTTGATTCACCAATTTTTCTAAAGGTGTTACAATAGGCTTAAATATATCAGTTGCATATTTTTCTGAAGCGTCTTGATTCATTTTTAACATTTTATGTTCACGTCTTATTGCATCGCTAGCTTTTGTAATCTGATACAGATTATTTTTTTCTTCATCGAACATTTTACTCGTCATGTTGATGCTCTCATACTTACTGATTCTCTGAACTCATTCTTTTTCAAAAGTTCTTTTCAATTTATCTGAGACTCGAATATATGGTACAACCCATTCTATTTTTTGAATAGCAATTTTTGCCGTTTCTGCTGCTATTTTTTTTAGGTATGCATTGGTATCAGTATTTGATCTTGTAAGAATGAGTTCCTGTTTTGCATTAGTAAATCAGATCATTATAAATATGTTTTAAATTCATTTCATCTTGTCGAAAAATGACGATAAAGTTTGCATTATCTCGTACTAAATGTTTGGGTATACGTGCATAAGTTTGAGAAAGATAAAAACAATCAACATTTTGATGACGTCCCATATAAAAAAAAGCTCTGATATTGTTTTGTTTTTCACTTTTGTTGTCTCAAGAGTCTCAATCTCAAACCACGTCAAATACAGTGAAAGTAAAATTGTATTGTTTTTTTTGTTCTATACCATGGAAGAAATCCTAAATATTCAAAATTCGATTGTTTTTGATGAGTCTATAGCTCATTATGAACTCCATGCTCATCAACCCTATGGAGCGCCATCTTTCAATAATAATGATGGAATAAGAATTGGAATTCAACATCAAGATCTTTGTATACTACCGTCTAAAAGTACTCTACATATTCAAGGAAAATTTACAAAAAATAATGGAACTGCTGTTGCAAATACTACAAGTCTAGTAAAAATGGCTATTGCTCATTTATTTGAAGAAGTCCGCTATGAAATAAATGCTGTTGAAGTAGATCGTAGTAAAAATGTAGGACTCACAACTCTCATAAAAAGTTATGTATCACACCTAATCAGAAAGCACTATTGGAAAATTCAGGCTGGACAGATTCTGCTATAAATAATGTAAATGGATACTTTGATATATCAATACCATTGAGCTTACTACTTGGATTTGCTGAAGATTATCGTAAAGTGATTACTAATGCAAAACAGGAACTCATTCTTACAAGATCAAATACTGATACCAATGCATACCTAAAAAAAATAGCAGCAGAAACGGCAAAAATTGCTATTCAAAAAATAGAATGGGTTGTACCATATATTCGAGTCTCAGATAAAGAAAAAATTCAACTATTAAACTACATATCGAAAGATCCAGCTATTTCACTGAGTTTTCGAGCCTGGGACCTGTATGATTACCCTCTACTTCCTGCAAGATATGTGATTGTAGGATTTCAAACTGCACGTAAAGATCAAGCTGATAAAAATGCAAGTGATTTTAATCATTGCAATTTGCGTTTGTTGAATGAAGAAAAAGAAAAAAAATTCAATGAACCAAAGTCATATAATTGGGGAGAGAAGAAGCCAAATCAATAAGAAGAAGCTTGAATAAATCGCTTAAGATAAGTTGTTCAAAGTCAGTATATGGTGATTCATCGAAATATTTTTTAACGAGCTGATGAACATCTGTGACCCATGGTCGTTGTATAGACAAAAAAATCAGAGGTGCTTGATTATTGTGACATGAAAGTACTTCTTCATGTGTTTTAACATTGAAATCTTTTTTCAGAAGTCCCATACTTTCTTAAAAGCAGCGTAAATCTTCATGAAAACTTTTTAGTTCACTGAATTTATCAATGTATGATGCATTTGATGATAAAAATTGTGAAAAAATTTTAGATTCACCCCAGCAATAAACTTCCAATAACCTGAAAAAAAAAAAAATTAATTTTTAGAACCGGATGAAAAATATCAATTCGAGGATATTTTTGATAAAATATTTTAAAAAAAAAAAAATATTAAATTTTTAAATACAAAAAAATGAAACAAAATTAAAACATATCTTGGTAAAATTTCATTTTCGGCATATTTTAAAACTTGAAATTTTCCACTTTTAAGTTTTAAAATATGCCGAAAATGAAATTTTACCGAGATATGTTTTAATTTTGTTTTGATTTTTTGTATTTAAAAATTTAATTGTTTTTTTTTTCAAAATATTTTGAAAAAAAAAAATTGACAAAAAAAAAAAAAGCATAAAAACGTCTCGGCCCACTCTAATTTTTAATCGAACACACGTGGATTGAGTACCTTATTTTATGGAAAAAATTTCATGTATTCAAATTGGGGCTTTTTTTATGAAAGAAGAGAATTGACATCAAAACACTCTACTTTACCGGCTAAAATACGTCATAAAATTTCCGGCTGCATAAAAAGCCAAAAACAATGTATAAAAAAATTTTCAACTCAATCCGAGAGGGTCAGGCAGATGACCAGCTGAAGTGACTCAGAATGCCCCATATACATATATATACTTTTTTCGTCAATCAACAATTCAATGATGAATGCGTATGACACAATACGACACGAGTGCCGAATATATATTTTACAGTGTAAAAGGTGGTGTCCGGTATGCAATTTTCCCAGATATCACCAAAAACTCTAGTTGAATTCAGTTACAATGCTAATAAGCTAAGGATTTAAACTTACGATAAGCCTAGTTTCGCTTGTAAAGCGCACTGAGCACGCGCAACAAGTTGGGTTGTGTCGAACTTGTAAACATGGCCGTCTCAATTCCCATAAAACTAGTAATATGTCCTCAGCCATCGTGGTTTTTCTAGTAATTTCACGTGTTGCGCATGCTTAGATCACTCAGAATTACGTCAGCCATGTTTACAAGCAAAAGTTAGCTTGTCGTGCGTTTGAGCTCTGAGACATTAATTTAATATAATTCAAATACTTTTCGTAGATTTTCAAAAAAATCACACTTGTCATTTGTCTTTTATTTGACCATTTAAATTTATTGATGTAGAGTAGACTTAAAACAATGATATCATTAATTTTGAGGACTTCAATCTTTCTTAGAATTTTCGTTGATCTAAAACAATCGACACATACACGTGGTACGATGATAGTGATTGATCAATAAGTTCTTGTGAAGTGAATGTGTTATTTTTATTTAGTATTAAAAGATTTATCATAAATTCGTTTGACAAGGAACATTTGCATATGAACACGATTCACATTTTTCTAAATACTTTTGTTCGTAGCACACACACAATTGTACATTGCTGATGAAAAAAGAATAACACCATAGAGCTGTGAAGTCGTAGAGACCAAGCGGAGACTTGATTCGTCAGTGAGCGAGAAAACGGTGAGGGCACTCATTCATGAAGCATAAATCATTGCAGCAAAAACTTGCGTGTGAACACACTGCTCTAAAATTGAATACACTTGACAACAATAAAAAAATATATAAAATCGATAATTGATAAAACAATAATAAAATAATATTAATAAGCCAAAAATAACAAAATATAAAATACACTTTATTTAACATGGAAATAAAGAGAAATAGCGGGTGGCGTAAGGTTAAATGGTATACGATGCATGAGAAAACAAGTTTTGGGAGTCGTTTTTTTACCTGCCCCCTTTCCCTATGGGCCGCTTGCTCGCGTTTCCTCCTCGAACCTACAAACTTCGCGGGCCCCATACGTGACTCCCCATAGCCTGATAAACTTCCCTCAAAAAAACTACCCTTAAAAAACCACCCCTATTATTTTATTCATTATTATTATTATTATTATCATTTTTTATTATATATATATTTTATTAATAATTTTTTTTTTATTATTTATTTATTGTTATTATTATTTATTTTAAATATTATTTTGTGATGTGCGCGCGCGCATAGGTGCAAGCAGACTGCAAGAAAAAGTGCCAGCAGAAGTTTGAATAAAGAATGTGTGTGAGTAAGGTAAGTGTAGTGGAGCTATGTTAGTATGTGTAAAATGTTTATAGCGCTGCAGCGGCAGCAAAAGTTCCAACAGAAGTTTGAATGGAGAATGTGTGTGAGTCAAACAAGTGTTAGTGTAGAGCGGCCGTGTTTTGTAGTGCCTTAGCGTAGTGCCTTGTAGTCTATAGCGCTCACTCTCTTGGATTAAAAATGTGTACTTGGTTATTTAATAATAACAATTGTTATAATTAAAAAAAAAATTATTTCATGTGTTTTTATTATAAATAATATTATTCTCTTGCCCGTTTACTGGACGGTTGATATTTTTTTTCAAATAATTAAATAATTATAATAATATTTTTGACGTTAATGGTATTTTTTAAGTCCTTTGAATCTGAAATATGTACTTGGTTATTTATCAATAACAATTGTTATAATTAAAAAAAAAATTATTTCAAGTGTTTTTATTATAAATAATATTATTCTCTACCACATCTATTGGACGATCACTATTTTTCTTCAAATAAATAAAAAGTTATATTAATATTTCGAGCGTAGGGTCTAGCGTTCGAGTCAGCCCAGGTGTATTTTTTTTTATTTCATTTTTAATTTTTTTTTTTTATATTATTATTTTATAATTCAATTTTTAAATAAAATTTCAAGTATGACTCGTTTGTATGCAGCTGGGAAATATAGGTTAAATAATTAAGACATTTTATTTATTTTAAAAATTTATTTGATCTACTTTTTACACATGTTTATTATGATATTATTGGTTGAATGACACCAGGTATATGAACTCGACATATAATACATTTATCAATTGTTGGAGCACATTTTACACATGTAACCATATGTAAACAAGGAAGAAAAATAACAGACAAAGGTTCATTATAACAAATTTTACAAACAAATGTATTATCTTCCTTTTTATCTTTTTCTTAATTTTTTTTTTCTTCTTTACTTTCTTCACATTTTTCAAAATTGTATTGCAATGAATATCGTTCAACAAAATCATTTCCTTTCATTAGTCGGAGAAAATAACATTCTGGAAAATATCTAGCATGTTCTTCCCATGGATCTTCATTCAATCTTTAATTCCATTTCCACAATAATGACAAATTACATAATCTCCTATAGACGAATAAAAAAATCCAGCCTCAGCCATGGATTCTTTTGTCTGAGAAATATATTTCGGCCAATAATAAAATGTATTTAATCGTGATTCATATAAGACCAGATCTTTTTCCGCTGGAGGTGTAGTAGATATTCCAACACAATGTTCTTCAATTGGAGGATTAGAATATTCTTCCATTTCATAATCAATATAAAATCCAGCATAAAATGTACAATCTTCTTCTCTTGAAGTAGATGGAACACGATACGAAGCATGAAAATCTGTCGGTATACAATGTAGATTACCTTCCATAGGTATAAGTTGTGGACTTACTCCTCTAGGAACATTACCACAAGCTATTTTTCTGATAAAACGACAGCTTGCTTTAGCACGTTGATGATCTAGCCACGGATTGTCACCTCGATTCCATTCTTCAATTTCAACACAATACTCAAAACATTTCAACTTAGATCCATAACCAGTATAATAAAATCCAGCAGCAGAAAATCTTACAGGATCACAAATATCTGCTATCGGTGATAGCTCTATACTTTTTTGTCTAGTTTCTTCTACACGATAAATACATTTATTATATCTACGCTTTCTATCCTCTACTGAAGACGTCATTTTTAAAACTAGTTGTCGTAAGAGACGACGTGGGTACATTTTTTGATAATGTAATGTGGGAGGGAAGTTTTTACTTAAACTTATGGATGCAGTTTCCCCAATTTATAAACTACTTATTTTCCAATAAAAATTCCACACATGTTTTTTTATAAATTTATTTATTTAATTTCGATTACAAATAGATAATTGTATTTTAGATCCACTACCAGTAAGGAAATGAAATTTTTCTTATGTTTATACTTCTTACGTCTACTAACAATTTTTTTAAACATTCTTAAAATATATCGGTCGATCCGTTCAACATCATTTTTAAATAATCGGAGAAATCCTTCGAGCCTCCCACCATTCGCGAAATAATGAAGAGCAACAATGCACCAATGACCGCAACAATTACTCGTAACACTTTGCAGCTGTATATTGTTGTACTCGTGGATGACACAATTTCTTTTGAGAGCGTAAAGGAAACGGGGATCTCTCGGAGGTCGTCCGAAGCTATTGAAGAAGAGTCCATGTCTCAAATTATTGACGTAAAAACACACCCAATGAGATCCTGGTTGATTATGATTATCAAGATTAACAATAATTCCACAAGGTTTCGGCCATATATGAGGTAATCGGTCACTAGCGTATACTCCTGCACGTGTCAAATCCGTAAGTGAAAATGCGTCAACTAATTGAATAGTATTCATACCAATGTCTCTTTGACTGTATTAAAAAAAGAATTAAAGACTACATCTACTTCAATGTCGTCTTCACTTTTTCCTCCTCGTATAATTCATTTTTTTCCAATTAACCAATTTTTTGATTTATAAACGTTTTGTTCAGTACAAGTATAATTAGGATAATTTACTCCGTGAAATAAACAATAATGTTCGTCTGCTGGTACTAAACCAAATCGTAGTGATATATTTTCTAAATTAATAATACAATGTTCTCGCAAATATTGTTGTAAAAACATACGTTTCTCTTCACCTCTCACATAAATATTTTTACCAAGTTCTCCAATTTTTTCAATTAATAACTGTAGATTTTTGTAAGGTACTTCAGTTGCGTCCCAATCAATTTTATGATAATTTTTTGTTAACTAATTGTTTTGTCGACGAGCTCCTTCTTCAAGTTTCGAGTACTTAAAAGGTTGACCAATTATCCAATGACTAATAAATTTATCGTGTAATGTCAAGACAGAAATTTCTTACCGGGTAGTATTCATTGCGCGATCCAACTAGACACTGAATATCAATGATTAAAACTTCCGACATATTTATGACTGAATTACATAAACCAAAGTAGCTCTATATATACGTATACCCCTTCTCAATTACTATAATCTAATAGTACCTGGCGTATTTTTTAATAAATTCCAGTACATGCTATCATTAGCAGAGAGGTCAGGTGTTAAGTCAAATGCAAATAAAGTATAGCCCTTCGTAAAACTGAAACGAGAAATTTTCATTCCATGATCAGCAAAATGTATTCCAGTTCCAGAAAATAATGTTTGATAGGCTTCAGCATAATGAATATTATTACTAAAACTAGGAGATAATGCGTTACCACCAACTTGGTTTCCATCGACATATAAGGCCAAAAAATTTAAAAAAAACTTTGAAAATTAAATGGATCAAATTTTCTATGACCATTAAATGCTCGATTATCACCTAAACCAACAACAATTCTTTTTGGTAAACTTCCTAGTATAATATTGTTGAGTGTATTTGATAATATACCCTGAGCTAAAAGAAAACTCTTTACTTCTACTCTAGTCAAGGGATATTTTGCAGTCGTTTTGGCCAATGCTTTGGAATGTGCTACAAGTACACTTGGATTGAGCTTAGCACGACGTATGATGACTGTTGCTTCTAAACCATTTACTTTATAATTCCCATCCTCTGTGTTGTCCATTAAACAAAATTCATTCTTTGATCGTGTTGAAGTTATTTTCATCTCAATACCATTCAATAAAAATTTATTTTGATTAAAAACATCAACATGTAAATGGCCAAGCATCTCAAATTGATTGCCATTAGTCATAAAAAGTGATCGATCTTGCAATCCTTTATTTTCTGCTCCAGCAGCAGCTCCTAATGGTGCTTCCATGAAACCTGGAGTATCTAAAAACCATAGTCCCAATTGTAAATGACTATTTGATGTATCTGATCCATAGTTTAATAATGTTTCAATATATGCGCGGTATGGATATGAAGAATTAGATCCAGAGACTGACTTTTGATTAAATAAAACATCACATTGACTAATCATTGTATGTAAAAAATTATTTGTTACACCCACAGCATCAGCAGCAACAGCAGTTCCATCTTCTTTTGTAATTTTACATCTTATCTTTAACATAGTATATGCCAGGTCAATTTATTCTTCTCCATTAGCTGGAATATGAAATTCAATTGGTGAATCCTCTGTGAGCGTTGTGACTGGATTGTAATAAACCCAGTGAGACTCTTAAACAGTAGTCTGAGTAGGTGGTATTGTAAATAAATCCAATTCAGATTTACTACACTCACAAGAATGGCTATGAAGGAATGACATTATGACGAGAAAATATCAATTGACTTTTTTCTTTTTTTTTTTCTTACAACTTTTTGTTTTTTTTTCCCACTACTTTTTTGAATTTTTTTCTTTTTTTTCACAACTCTTTTTTTTTTATTTTCACAATTCCACGACTTTTTTGATTTTTTTTTCTCTTGGAACGTTGTCTTCCAGAAGTTATACGTTTCTGACTGGTTATTGTCTTTTGTCGTTTCTTTTTATAGCCAACTCCACCTCCGCTTAAAAATGTATCTAGTTTATCCATAGCTTTTCTCTACAATTTATTACCCGATTGTGTCAAATGATTATCAAAAGAATCTCTTAAATTGCCCTGACGAGTGATGACATCACCCAAAACATTCATTCCAACTGATAATAATTCTTTTCCAACTGCACTTCCAATAAGTGGCAATATTCCTCTACAGAGACCACCAAGAAACCCTCCTATCCCTTGATCACGTTGATTTAAATGTACTTGATGGATCAGTGCCCCACCACCAACTTGATTTTCATAATATTGAATATACATTTTAATTATTTTTTTTAAAATGAAGTGTCACAATTAATGGATCGTATGCAAATGAGAGAGGGCCACCAAAACAATCTTTTATATCTATTGTAATAATGTCAAATGAGTGACGTAATAAGGAAAAATATTATGGTTGAAATTTTTTAATTAACGACGAGCCGTATTGATAATTACTAGAGTCAAAAGGCACAACTCGAAGTACTTGCTTATTAGATTCACCAATAATATGAAGAGAAACAATAGCACAATGTACATATAAAGCTGACGGAAGCCCACGTAATATGCTTGCTGGTGCATTTGCTTTTAAAACGTGTTGAATTTCAGTAAAAACAAGACCCTCAGTTTGGTATGTAAATCCAAGAATATTTGCAATTTTTCTGGTTAATTTTATTTTATGTTTTTTGCAATCTTTCCCACTACATTTTTTTATTATGGTAACAAAACGTGTCCGAGTATTATATACTAATTCAAAATGTTGTATAAAATTTTTATCTGCATTAATCGACCAAATGACACTATTTGTATTTAGATATACACCACTTTCAATATTTACGTTAAAATTACTATTACCAAGATCAATATTAATTATTCCTTCACTTTCATTTATATGTAAAAAAGCATTTGGAAACGCTATTTCACTCAATCCAACTGACCAGTTTCCTTCAAGATTAAATGCACGATGTAATTGTGTTGTAAATGCAGCTGTTGTATTATTCGGATAATATTGATTATTTTTATTACTAACAAGTGTAATATTTATCGAACATGATCTTTTAAATTACTTGCTGGTACCCTTTTATCAAAGTCACTAGAATAAGTTTTCCATCTAACAAGATATTCTTTTTTCTGTCCTTTTCCCCGTGTGTCAAGAATTTTTTCAACATCAAAATATTCTTCACTTATATTTTGATTCACTTTACTTATTTCTTGTTCATGAAAATAACCTGAAATCTCTTTACCTTTTAAATCTTTAATTTCATAAATAGGTAAAGATTGTCGAATATAAACTTTTCATATTATAAATAATTCTTTTGACCAAGATCCAGCATAACCTTTACTGAAAGATTGCTTTTCATTACTAATTCTAACATAGTCATCAACATGGTATTTATTTTTTTTTTGTCGCATTTGTATATTGTTTTTCTATATTTTCACGTGTCTTTTGAGCATTGTATATAGTAACAGTGGCTGGGGTCATTTTTGTTGATGAATGTATTGCATTATTATACGCTTGTACATTTTTAGGTAAGACTTCAATATAACGATGAGTTTTTTTATACGTGAAATAACGATAAATTCTTTCTTTGAGTGTGCGATTTACTCGTTCAACTATAGCTGCTTTGATATCGGGATTACGTGCTACACGAAAATGAATTTCGACTTAGTCTAATATTTTTTGTACATTTTTATTTAAAAATTCTTTACCTTTGTCTGATTGTAAAACTACTGGTCGACGTCCTCTAGTTAAAAAAATTTTTTCAAGTGCTTGACATACAGTATTTCCTGATTTATTAATATCATCTACAGTTTTTGTAGTATAATGTAAACGAGAAAATTTTCTCCGGACTGGTTTATGAAGTGTATAAGTATTTTGCGAATCTAACCAATTTTTAATTTCTTTTTTTGACTTTGGGTATTTTTTAAATATATTTCGTGCACCCGAGAATGATAGGGGATTTTTGGGGTTGTAATAAATGTTTGGTAAATTTATTTTTTTATGCTTAACCATTGTGATGACCTTGTTGATGGTCGCAAAATTGATGTAGCTGATTTTACAGATTTTTGTGGAGGTTTTTTAACTTTACGTACAGTAGATATTTCTTCATCAGAAAAAGACAATTCTCTTCTGCTCAATCTTCTTTTATTAATTGGTGGTGGTCTTAAATTTGGTGTAATTACTTCTTCTTCAGCATCATCGTTGTGGCTTTGTTCTTAGAAACTAATATTACTAACAAAATCTCTAGGCGCATGAATATCTTTTAATAATCGTGCAAACTGATCATGACCGATCGCTTCAATATTTTTACGATGACGTAACGCATCATTCATTAAATCAATAATACTAGAACCATGAATAATTTTTCCATCTATACTAACCAATCCTTTATCATTCCATTTTAATCGATTTCCGTTATCTGCTCTGGTTATATGATTTATTAAACATTGTGCTTTTTTTTGGAAAATTTTAGGAACTGCTTTTATAATCAAGTCTTCCGGATATTTTGTATCATTATCATTACTTAAATTTCTGTAGTCAATATTATTGTTATTATTATTATTATTGAAAAATAAAAATCTTCTTAAAACTCATTCTATTTTTCTCCGTCTTTTTTATTTGAATTTAAAATATTATGAAGTTGATTATCAAGGCGTGACGTCACATCTCCAGGTGTCCAAACAGTACCTACGTCATTATTTGTATTTAATTTATTAATCGAGTCTTCAGGAATTAAAACAATTTTTCTTGCATGTTCCATTATTTAAAGTATTTTGTAATTACAGCTGTAATTATCGGAGTAAGTAATAAAGGTAACAAAGAGTCGCCACCTGATTGATTGATTAAAATTTTTTTTTTGTTTTTATATTTCCTGGAGAGGCCAGAGAACGTAGTATTGATTTATGTTTTTTTAATTTTTATTTTCCGTTTTTTTAATGTTTATTGTACCTTTAAAAATATTTAATGAACATTCACCAATACAGCGAATAAGATTTTTGTCACTATGCTTTAAAATTGCTTGACGTTGTTTTGGATTAGCATATAATAATGCTTGTAGTAGAACACCATGTTTTTTATTAAACGGATTACGCGTACCGACTGCCATTATATTCGTACAACTGGTATGTTATTAGATGACGTTATTGTATTTATATCTTTTTGTGAAATGTAAACAAAATTATGTGTATCACTTGGAAAAACACATGTACGAACACGGAGATTTTGTGGGGTACTCTGTTTCAAATCAAGTAAAATATATCCATGAGGTACAGAGGTAGTGATGCCGCGATATGACGATATGACGATACGATACGATATGGAGGTGACGATATTCGATACGATATGGGGTTCGATATCGTATCGTCAAACTCGATACGATACGATATGGTCAAGACGATATATCCGATATATCGTCCACATCGACGATATGACATTAATTTTTTTAGAATATTAATAACAAATATTGATAAAAATTATTAATTTTTTAATGAAAAAATAAAATAAATTCAAACAACTAAACGAACGAAAAAATTTTTTTTATCAAAGTCGTTTTATTTATTGGTTTAGATTTTTTTAATGTTAAAAATAATGTTACATTTGTCTTGAAAAATACTTGAACCTTTTTTTATTTTGCATTTAATATTTACTATATATATTTCTATCTATGCATTATATTTTTACATCTTTTTATAGATATATATGGTTGAATATTAAAGTGGGATTTCGGGGTCACGTGCTCCACCATAATTTTTTTCCAAACTCTGGAAAAAACTCTTAGTTATGATTATTTTTTTCCTACGCAACGGGCTACGACTACGAAACTCGGCACAAAAAGGAGACTGCGTTCCCCGTTTGTGGTGTTTAAAAAACATAATCATAACTAAAATAAAAAAATAATTGATTGAACTTAAATTTTATTTTTTAATTCTCCTAATTTTTGATTTAATAATTTATTATTATTTATTATAATATTTTATATCTAAGTAAAGTTTTTTTTTTTTTAATTATAAAATTATTGCAAAATTTAATTAATTATTTATTAAAGGGCTCGTTACTGAATATTGCAAATCATCGAATCAATGAATAGTTAAAAAAAAAAATAATAATAATTTTAAATATTTTTTATTTTAGTTATGATTATTTTTTTCCTACGCAACGGGCTACGACTACGAAACTCGGCACAAAAGGGAGACGGCGTTCCCCGTTTTAAGTGTTTCCCGGTGCTTTAAAAAAAAATGATCATAACTAAAATAAAAAAATAATTGAATAAAATAAGTTTTATTTTTTAATTCTCCTAATTTTTGATTTGATAATTTATTATTATTTATTATAATATTTTATATCTAGGTGAAATTTGTTTCATTTGTTGACAGAAGAATTTTTCAAGAAAAAAAAAAAAAAAAAAAAACAGAAACTGTGTGTTAACTGTGGGTATCCCTTTGAATCCTTAGTATTTCCTTAAAAATATATTGGTCATCATTCAAAACATTTTTGAAAAATCCGGATGCTGAAGTCCACATGGTAGAAATAATGAAAATAAAATACGTATATAGGCCTCTCTGTGCTAAGAAAAAAAAAAAGAAAATTTCGGAGAAATACAACGAAAATGAATTTTTTTTTACAATATCGTCGATATGACGATACGATACGATATAGAGACGATACGATACGATACTATATGGTCAATTTTCGATACGATATGGAGACTATATGACCACTTGACGATACGATACGAGACGATATGGCCCTTAAAAAATCCTATACGATACGATATGAGGCCTCTTATCGTATCGTATCGTATCGCGGCATCACTATACAGAGGTCGCTTCAAAATAAGCCTCTTGAAGAAAACGCGGATTCTCAGGGTATATTTGTCGTGCTAAAAAAAATACTTGCAAACGATCTCGATGATTTCTAAATAAAACAATATAATGCGTATTCAAATTTATATCACGAAAGCCACGATGAAAAAGATTTTGCGATAATAATATAACTGATAATCCAAGATGATGACTTCCTTTTGTATAAAGATCCATAATAACACTGGAACAGCCGGACTCTCTCATGAGATCATCGATAATAACTAATTTTTTTTTTTATCATTAAACTCTTTTAATTTTGGTAGACCCTCTACAAATTCAACTGAAGAAAATTCTTTAAAACTGTCTTGCCATTGCCCATAAAAGAAATAAACTTTATCAAATTTTACATCGGTGATATTTTCATTTAAAAATTTTTTCAACCAAGTAGTCTTACCACAGCCTGATGAATAGCAAGAAGCATAGTTAACGGGAATTGACACACTAGAGACATTTTAACAACTGAGAAACAATAAATAAATAATCAAGTTATATAGAAGTCTGAAAGATAAAATGGTTGGTAAAATAATTTTTTTATTACAAAACAATTTTTTTATTTTCGACAAAAGAAATATTTTTAAGACAAAATTTTTATTCATAGGACAAATTTTTTTTTTAATTTTAATTTATCTTTATTAAAAAATTTTTTTTTTTTTTAAACAAAATTTTTATTTTTGACAATACGAATATTTTTTGACAATTAATTTTTATTTATTACACAAAATTTTTAATCACATTTTCAAAAAATTTTTTTTTTATTACACACGTTGTCTCTTATACCCCAGAGGATATGTAATATTCTCGTAGTGATTACGCTTAGGTCCTGTAACAGAAATCATTTTTTTATTAATAGTACACTTGTGTATCCCTTGTTCTACGGATAGAATTATATTTAATTTCGGAAGGATCTATTTCACGCTCAATTAATGATTTAACAGTATTAAAATTTATAAATTTTTGTGCTTCCAAGTCAAGTCGTACACCTTTCAATTTACAGACTTCTACTTGACCTCCATCAGGTTTTTGTACAATGAAAGAATAAAATTTTGGCCCACTCGATATGAAAGATTTTATGTATGACTCTTCTCCATATTCTTCTAGCTCATCAGTTAAATCTCCCAATTTGCTCCCTGTTATTAATTTATCAATTTCATTTTTACATATTCTTATAATAGAGTCAGTGTCAACGTATAAAATTTGTTTACTATTTTCATGAATACAAGAATATAATTTTTCCCGAGCGTACGCTGTCGTAAAAGCCGCGAATACAACGTTAGTTGTTTTCGTTAAAGGTTTCTCTTCATCAATCAATTTCCACGAAATTAGAACAGTTTCTTGATTTATTGGTTCGATAAATTGAATTAAATTTTTTTCGTTATCATAATATTCTTGTAAATCACTGCAAATTGTTTTACGCCATAAAGAACTTTTTTGTCCTAATTTACCATATAACGAATTGAGCATATTTTTACTCAATGTACGGAGACCTGGATTAAAATCTATTTTTTCTTTATCAAGTTTTTGCTTAAAAATATTCCTCGATATATTGATCTTTATCAGATTCAGTTTTGACCCAAGACGGGTACCCACTGGCTTCTTGTTTTATTTTAAGAAAAGTATTTATATATCCTGTAAAACCGACTTCAGTAGTTTCTTTATTATTCATCGACATTTTATCGTAATGCCAAACTTCATATATTTTTTCTGACATATCCTTTTGTTAAAGCAAGTTTTAGTTCTGACGACACCCAAGTACCGATGAAACTTCTCTCATCATTATTATGATTACAAAAACCTGGCTCCATTGTATCAACACATGTACGACAGAGTGGGAAATAAAGTTTTTTATTTCTTAAACGTACAGGCAAAACAGGCATTTGTAAATCAGACGGTGCAAGTACACGACATTTTATTAATCTATTAATTTTTGATATATCATTATTTGGAAATTCTTTCTCGATATTGCGACCAGCATATACTTTTGGATGAGCTAATGGAAATGCAGATTGCTTAAGGACACTCGGATACAGACTTGTGAAATCTAAATACTGTACAGTTTCTCCGGGTTGTACTGTATATGACTCGACGAAATTCTCCGTTCTACCACCAAAATAAGCATCACGTGGGTTCAATGCTGTGTAATAATTAGCATCAATAGAATCAACAAATTTTTTTACTTGAGGTACATCTTTTAACAATTTTTTAAATTCACATCCCCATTTTTCAATAACATCATAACCTTGATCTTCTAAATACCAAGTTGTACCATCTTTTTGTACATGATCACGATTAAACATAAAACACTCAATACATCCATGCCACCAACAACCATGATACTGAAAAATGTTTTTTCGTCTTTCATTTATATCATCAACTCTAATTTTTTTTAGATCTATTCTGACTTCATGACAGTTACCAGCATGCTGAATATTACTTGCTGTTGAATATGCTAACCATTCTAGCCACTGAAGAGCTTCTTTTGACTGATTGTCACTTAATCTATACCCAGACTTGGGAACGATTCCGATTTTTTCTTTAGTAAGATAATTACGTTGAATAACACGCATACATAATGAAGCACAAGTCAAAGCTTCACGGAATGGATTAACATTAGTAACTTTTAAAGTTAAATTTATAAATTTTAAACATGCCATACGTAAAACAATTACATCTAGAGTACAATAAAGTTTCATTTCTTTTCTAAAATCAAATAATTCTCCACTCTCTCTTTATACCACTTATCAAATTTGTCAGCTTCTTTTTTATTTTTCGCACGCACACTATACATTTTTGGTGGTGGTACTTCACCGATATAATTTTGATTTAATTCATTATTAAAAAAATGTGGAAAATAGCTTTTTGAAATTTTTTCATCAAGACCAAACATACGAGGTAAAGCACTCAAAGGTGCTTAAAAAAAATTGAGTGAATCTATCCATTTGATATTTTCAATTGACAAAACATTAATACTTGTACCAGTAATTATAGTACTAATTTTTCCTTCTAATTTACGATTAATTAATTCTTTTAAAACCCACTGACCATCATAATTTTTTTGATTATGACCTAATACGATAACTTCACTATATTTATTTTTTATTCCAAATAAAAAATCAACAAATTTTTTTACAGTGTCTTTCTCTTCAGCAATAAATTCGCGAGTAGTACATGAATCACATTTATTCTCGATCGGTATATTAGGCTTATCTCAATCACTTGTATCATTCATACATTTATCGCACACAAGATGAACTACTACATAATTAACCTCATGAATTTTATAAATTTTATTATGATTATTCACTGTTTTAGATTGCATTGTCTCAAATACATAAAAAACATAAGCACAAAGATCTTTTTTCTTTTTAAAATTCATTTTATTTTTAAAATAACATAAATGTGATGGTTGTTGAAGTTCTTCACATGCAGAACAATAATAATATCTACATAAATGACGCGTATTTGAGTAAACTTTTCTAAAACATTTTTTACACTTTTTCATTGCCTCACACACTGAATGCTTTGGATTATAAGATTGAGCTGTTCTATGTTTGTATAAACATTGTTGTCCATAAAAACCCGATCACAATCACGACACTCGAATAGTTCTACATTTATCTCACACAAATTATTTAAACATTGATCACATCGAGCAGGAAATGACAAATTCGTCTCAGGTGATGAATATCTTTTATTACAAAATAAATAATATTTTTTTGTACCATGCATAAAAGTTTATTTATTGGTTCATAATGATGACTATTTTCATTATATGCAATTGGTACATAATTTTGTTCTTCACGAAGAAAACCCTCAACTAAATCTGTACCATCAAATATTAATTCATGTCCATTGATATTATTAGAAACATATTTATATTTTTTTAAAACGCGCTTGATTGGGCATGTTGCTAAATACATCTGAAATTGTCTCACTTGCTCTAACCTACACCCGCTCAGGTGGGATAACAACACCAGATTTATTTATAAATTCAAGAGTCAATTTTTTTTGTAATTCATATCGAGCGTTACGAACTGCTTTCAATCTAGCCGCGTCAAGTTTACTTGTCTCTAATTCAGATAATTTTACTACGATTGATCTTGGTAAACATAAATTATCTTTATTATTAATTATTAGTGTACCACGTCTCTATCTTTCACTTTTAGGCATTCCACATCCACCAACAATTCGTTTTAAAATTATAACTCTTATATTAAACAAAAAAAATTGAGATAAAAATTAAAAAACAAAAATGTAAATAACTTTTAAAAACAAAAAAAAAAAAAAAAGTTAAATTAAAAAAAAAAAAAAATTTTTTTCAGAAAAAAAAAAAGTTGACAAAATTTGAAAAACAAAAAGCAATATTAAAAAATAATAATTTTTAAAACAAAATGTAAAATAGAAAAACGAAAATAATAATTTGAAAAAAAAAAAATATATTTTCAAAAAAAAAAAAAAAACTATTTATAAAAAATTTTATTAGAAATATAACAAAAAACTTTATAAAAAGGAGTAAAAAATAAAAGCAATTAACAGAAACACTTACATATCCAATTATCACTCGATGAAGCAGAATCTGATCGTTCACGTTCTTTTTCTTTTTTCCATTCCTCAAGGTTTTTGAGACGTTGGATACGCCAACGCTCTTGAACAACCATCCTTCTAATTATTTTTATTCTTGATCTTTGCTTTTCTTTGGCGAATACGTAATTGTCGCTCACCTGTAAAATATATAAATTCACTATTTTATTCTATTTTCACTTTTTTAATCCACTCTATTATTTTATTCCACTCTTTTATTTTCACTGTATTATTTTACTTTTTTATTTCACTGTATTAATATATTATTTGAATACTTACGTAACATTTTTTTGATAAAGCTCGGATTATTGATAGCATTGGTACATCTTTTTAAAAAACCATATAAAATTTTTTTTACTGCATTATCTTTTGTAAGTATTTCATTTATCCGATCTTCATCGAGATCGTATTTAAATATTTTTATATCACCCTCAAAATCTTCAACCGATTGTGCTAAATTATCAACCGAAGTTATATATTTCATGAAATAATATATTTCCTTCATACTACTTTTCAATTTTAACTAACCACGTATTTTTTTAATTATCTTTGGACGTTTAAAAGTGTAGTGGCGAGTAACTTCAACTACTCCCGGTGATATGATTTTGAACGATTTAGTTAAAAATTTTTCACATAAATTGTTCATGTTGAAAGTGTTGGAGACGATCTGCAACTGACTCGAAAACTGACCCGAAATTTTTCTCTTTTTTTAAAAGAAAATAATTTACCAGTTGCTATTTTGAATAATCTATTGTAACTTGAAATTTAAATTTTTGATATCTTAAAAAAAAGCTAATAAAGATCGCTGTTAAATATTTAATAGATCCATATTCTTTCTAAACTCTCGGGGGTACAATTTTAGATTGAATAATACTGCTGTCAGACAATAAACAAAACGTTTAAAAAAAAAAATTTTCTTCGGAAAAAAATAAACTCAAACTAATTTTATATTCTAGCATTTTCATTTTATACATTTTAAATAATCGAAAAGACATTTTTTTCTCATATGATAGATCTTTAGACAAACCACCCATGTAATCACCCTGAATTAAAAAAAACCCGGCGCCAGCAGTAAACAATTCCATTAAAAAAAAATATAGATGAAAAAATACAAAGACAGTGAATATTTTATTTTTCGAACAAAAAATATTGTAGTCAAAAGAAAAAATATATTTTTGTTTAAAGAATAGAGAAGTTTCTATTTTCATTTGCATTTTTTCCTATACCTGCTTTTTTCGTTGCTCTTTTTCTCTCCAGCTGTGACGCTCAGGTGTGTCATTGTGATATGTAAATATGGGGTATTTCATGCAAGTATGTCACTCAAATAATAATTGTAATAAATATTTCAAGTACAGGTGGCGGTAATTACGATAAAATGAGTATAAATAGAGCTGATAAATAGTATTTCATGTTAGTTTATTAATAATTTTACGATTATTCATATGATTTTTAATTTTCAATAAATAACTAGAAGATAATAACAACCATATTTGAATAATGATGTATTGCTCGCTGTAAAAACATTAAAAGAGAGATGTACACATGTGATGCATTTTACACTTAGCTTGTGTGACGTAATGATCCAAAGGCAAAGATCGGTACAATTAAAACTCAATTTTACAGAAGAATATGTACGTCAATTAAAAGCAATTTCTACGCAATCTGAAATAGAGAAAGATATAAAACAAAAGCGTGACGTATTTAATGATAAAAATACTTTTATAGGCAAGTCTTTTTTCACGTCTTTGAGTGATGAAAAATCTAGATTATACAATAATAAAATTGATAACATGTTGAAGGAAAAAAAAATTTTTTATCGGACCTTGAGAATCTTACGCATATATTACCAGCTGAAGTAGATTAAAAGTAGATTACGATTTTAAAAAATTTTTATAGATTATTCAACGATAGAAAATTCAACACTTATGTCGTTTTATATAATATATGAAGATTTTGAAAAATGGTTTGGTTATGATCGTAAGAAAGGAACACGAGCATATTGGGAGCTCTATTATCAAACAATTATCTATTTAGATGACTTTGCTACTGTAGTAGATTGATAAAATCGATTTTTAAAAGTTGTAATCGATTCCATTAATTTATCAAAACTAAATATACTTCATCCTGAAATATTATCGTTAGAAAAATTAGAGGGCTCGCTTGAGTTTTTCGCAAAACATAGTGGTGAATTTAATTTGCCTATGAATATAAGAGATGCAGTAGCTGGTCATTTGAGTAAAATATCACAAATTGATATAGGATAGGACAATAGTAGATTATTTGTTTTAATGAGAATTCCATTGACTGAAGATAAAATTTATCATATACATAAATTAAGATCGTATCCTATTGCTCAACAATTAAGTAATAATACGATAGGATCAGCGTGGATAAAACCTAGAGCTAATTAATTTGGTTTTGTCATCAGTTCAATCACAATATACACTTGTGAATAATAAAATTGATTTACCTTTTTGTCAAGCAAGTGTGAATATACATATATGTGAATCATTATCATATCCGATGTATGAGAGATCACATCAAGCTGGTTGTGAAATTTCTCTAATTACGAAAATTAATGAATCACCTTTACTTCATTGTGATATTAAAATTTCTCGTCATTTTACGCCGTACTGGAAAAAATTGCGTAATGAAAGAGGTTGGTAATATAGTTTACCAGGAGAACAAGAAATACATATACTGTGTGGAGACAAGAAAAAAAAAAACTATTGTTATTCGTGGCGTTGGTATACTACAGATCCAAGCAGGTTGCCACGCACGCATAAATCACGGAACAATTTTCGGTCGACAGGTAGTAAATTTTGATACCATATATGAATTTAAAACTACAGCGACATTAAATGTTACAAAACTATTCCCTGAAATTGTTGATTTTACTATAGCAGAAACAAACTATTCATCAGCAAACCCAGCAGTATTGATTTATGATATATCTCTTAAAGAAATAAGAAAAGAAATATTAAATCAAAAAGAAAAAATAAAAGAAAAAAATCAGTCAAAAAATATTATATTTAAAATTATTCTTGGTGAAATTATTATGGCTACAATATTAACCTCCATAATTTCATTTTTACCGATTGTAATTATTATTAAAAAAAACAATAACCTATGTCTTATTTATTTTCCTATATTACATAATACCCAGTTGCATACAAAAATGAGTCGTACTTGAAATTTTATTGAAAAAATTGGATAATAAATGTATTAATATGAAAAAAAAATTAAAAATGAAATAAAAAAAAAATACACCTGGGCTAACTCGAACGCTCGACCCTACGCTCGGAATATTAATATAACTTTTTATTTATTTGAAAAAAAATAGTGATCGTCCAATGGATGTGCTAGAGAATATTATTATATATAATAAAAACACTTAAAATAATTTTTTTAAAAATTATAACAACTGTTATTGTTAAATAACTAAGTACGCATTCCAGATTTAAGTGACGGAGCGCTACGTTTAAAATATCAATATAACTTTTTATTTATTTGAAAAGAATAGTGATCGTCCAATGGATGTGGTAGATAATATCACTCAAAAAACAAAAATAAATTTTTGTACAAAAAGGAGAGTCAAGTATTCGAAATTAATTTTTTTTTTTTTTTTTTAAACATACAAAAAAAGAGGATATCAAAAAAGTCAAGTACAAAAGTACATATTTCTTTACAAATCATTGACCCATATGAATAGTCTTAACTTTCGACAAAATTTTATACTTGGCCCCGCCCGGTTCTTCCCAAATAAAATTTAAAGCCTACACACTTTTATAATTGTTCATAATATATATTGACGACGACATTAATGATGTTGTTGCTCTACGATTTCACTGGATTTTCCCTTGTAAGGTGGTGTGTTCACAAGCTAGATTATTCATGCAAGTTCAGACTAATTATGGAGAAAATCAAAGTATAGATGGAGAAATATTATCACCAGTAGTTAGCTAAGTATGATAGTTCAGTATTATATACATATTTTTCATATGCGTGTTAATTAATTTGATACAGTTAAATTACTTCTATCTTTCACTTTTTATTGAGCCTACATTTGTGTGAAAGACTTAAAATTTTATTTGGGAAGAACCGGGCGGGGTCTAGTATAAAATTTTGTCAAAAAATAAGACTATTCATATGGGTCAATAATTTGTAAAGAAATATGTACTTTTGTACTTGACTTTTTTGATATCCTCTTTTTTTGTATGTTTAAAAAAAAAAATAAAAATTAATTTCGAATACTTGACTCTCCTTTTTGTACAAAAATTTATTTTTGTTTTTTGTGTGTTATCATATCTTTTTGTAAAGTCTTTTAATCGTTCACAAATAAAAAATAACAACTTATCATACTTCCAGATCGTGAATCGTTATTTAAAATTTATTTAGTGAGCTTTGTACCCTTTTGAGTACGTTCTAAAAATAAAATATAAGAATTTTTTGCATTTCTTGGCCAAGATTCATTGGTAACAAACTGATCATCAATTTTTATCCAACGATTTTTATTACGGATATAACTTATGAAATGTTGGTTTGATCTACCGCTATCAGTGAATATAGCGTAATTAACTTTATATATAGATTTACACATTACTACTTTAGACGTGGGTATCCCTTTTATCGAACAATAATTGTTTTGCAATCGACCATTTTGATTCATTGACAAAGAGTTGAACTTTAAAACAACAACATCATTTGTCTTAAGAATTTCTAATTTTCTAAAAATTTTCGTTGAAGTTAAACAATCTAGACATGTACCAGTTCCTTCGTGCCACAATGAGAACGATTGATTTATAAGTTCTTGTAATGTGAAAGTGTTATTTCCATTTGGTATTAAAAGCTTTATAATGTACTGGTTTGACAATGAGACATTTACGTATAAACAGGATTCAAATTTTTCTAAATACTTTTCTTCATGGCCTAAATGCTTGGTAAGAACATGATCTTTTGTACACAGTGCTGTTAAAAATTTAGCAGGATCATCTTCGTTATTATGGTTGAACGCTCAACCAACAAATGTTTTAATTTCATCTGCTGGAGAAGTCATTTTCAAAATGTACTCATTGAAAAATTTAGCTACTACCGAATGGTGTGAGTTGCTAATGTTTTTTAATGACTCATTTATAACTTCTGAGTGTAATATACAATGCATCACAGAGTTTACATAGCTCGATGAACCATTATCATTAGATAATCCATGTACATTAGTGATTAGACAGCGTGTCGATGACTTCGGATTTTTTTTCACATTCTATATCAACCAAAAATGATTTGAAACACCACTTGGTATCAAAATTTTTCGGAAAACTTCTATTCGAAATTGGAATTTCTTTCAAATTAGGTTTATAAATTTTCCGCAAACGATTGTATTCTTCGATTGCTTGCTGACTTATTATTGCTTTTGATGGGTCAAAATTTATTAAATGCAAACCATTTAATGTTGTAACTCGCGAAAGTGCAACGTAAGTCATACCTTTACTAAAAGAATTTTCACCGACGTCAACAATAGCGCACTCTAAACTAACTCCCTGAGATTTATGTATTGTCATTGCGTAACTAACACAAATAGGAAATTGTGAACGTATTACGAACACTCCATCAGACAACTGGAATTTCACATCTATTCTTTCAACTGTACAATCATGGCCTCCTTTAGTTAATTTAACGACAATTGATTGCAAGTTTTTACCATCCATACTCTGTGAAACAGATACAACTGTACCAAGTGCACCATTGACCATGCCTAATGTGTAGTCAATATTTCGCCTAATCATGATTTTTGCACCGATTTTAATTGTTATATTATTTGCTAAACCAGCTGATCGACTAGCATCATATTAATTGTTAGCTTTTTCTGCATTTTTTCGATAAATAGGCTTACAATCGATGGTATTATTTGCACAGAGATTATATATTTCTTGTGTTTTTATTTTGTCTAACATAGCAGAATTTATTGCATCACACATTTCATTAGTTGGTAACAAGCATACAGCAGACGAAGGCAATTTTTGTATATAATTACACAGTTCATCGAGTCTGTTACCAACAGGGAATATATCTAAATTTATATTCCGAGTGCTTAACAGCTGAACATCTTCTTTCGTCATAGATCCAACTCTCAATCGAGACAAAAGTTTCCCATAGGCATCATCATTTCGCTGACGCATATTTATAGTAAGTTCATCATATTCAACCAATTGTTTCCAAATATTAAAATTTCTCATAGATTCAAGACATTTTTTCATATCATCAGATGATGAACTCATGTAAACTACGTCTTGAGCAACTGGCATAAGTTGCATTAGATCTCCAAAAAATAGGATATGTTTTTTACCGAACCATCCATTTAATTCATCAGAAGTATTAAAAATTTCATTCAATCTGCGATTTACATACATTAACGTAACATTAGAAACTATTAAAATTTCGTCAACAATCACTAGTGCAATGTCTCTTAACTGTTCACGTAATACCTTAAGAGCACCGTCAGATAAAGCAATGTACTTTGGTGTACCTCCATGCTGAACCGGCAGTGAAAAAATTCTATGCAGCATCATACCGTTAATACCAAATGCAGCAAGGCCTGTAGGAGCGGCAATTGCAATTCGACGATTTAATGTTTTTCGAATCCAAGTTTTAATAATGTAGATTAGAAAGCTTTTACCTGTTCCACCTTCTCCACTAATATAAATTTTTAAAGGTCCATCTTTATCATCCGTAAAAACATCAGTCACTTTCTGGAAGACTCTTAGCTGATCAGCATTCAACTCGCTGATCAGTTCATCTAAATCAACTTCTTCTTCTGCATCTGCATTACCAATATCTTCAAAATCTTTCATCGCTTCACCAGCAGCTTGTTCCGTAATACCATCATTTATTGAATCTTCTAGTTGATCCTCAGGTTTATTTCCGATAATTTCATTTTCTTTTTCTTTAATTAGTTTTTGCATATGATCTAATCCTTCTTGAAAATCATCTAGACGCTTGTAATAATTACATGCTTCTTGAAGTTCATCTTTTTTAGCATTAAATGAATCAGCGAATGTCTCAAAACCATCTTTCAATTCATCAGTGTTTCTCCAAGGTTTAAATAAAAATAGTAATGAAAAGTAAAAGTCTTCAGGGTGAGTTTTTATATTGTATATCCAATGATGGATTAAATAGCCTCGAGATCGTTTTTTGACCCATAATATAGGTTTCTCTTGATCATTTATTTTAAGTGTATAATACTCGACTTTATCAGACACAGGCTCAGATCTAACAACGTCCCACTCTTTGCAAAACTCATATAGACATAGGTTTTCCAAAACAACAGTTCGCGAAGGATAATGGTCATCAATTAAAGACGGGGCGAAAATATCGGTTGATTCTTCATCCATTGTTTTAATTTCCTCAAACGGTTTCACTTTACGTCCTCTGATTTGTCTCACATTCAACCATTTTATTGTTGTATTACTATCAGTTCCACTCAAAGAAGTTCCTAATAATGTATCTGCTGCTTTAAGAGCTCCAATTTCTCTATTGTTTAAACTTTGAAAAGCGAAATTCCATAATCTGGTGAGCAATGGTGCTGTGGAGTTAATATCATTGACCATCGCTTGAGTTTTTGATCGCTCATGTTTTGTTATATATTTTGTAACATACCCTGTTAGGGATGAGGAAGTTTCACCTACATATTGAATATCCACATTCCCTTCCCAAACTTTAAGAATAACAGAATTATAATCATTAATATTCCCTTCATCTTTGGTTCTAGGGAGATCATATAGTTTATTCTTAGACGGTAAATGTCTGTGATTTGTGATTGCGATTGCTGGATCACGTAAGACAAATGTCTCGGTAACAGGTCTAGGAAATCCAAATCGACAGCGTTTAATCGTTTTTCCGTATTTATTTTTTGATGACCTGATACAATAACCATTATGATGATGATTTTGATGAGTCGTTACCCTACGATGCAATAATGGTGCCAAATTTTTATTTGGCATTTTGCAAGTCAGATATTTTTGGATAAACTCAACTATTTCTTCAATTTCGTTTGCACCTATCATAGGCGCATTATCAACCCATAATAATATATGGAAATGTTGAATACCACGGCCTTGATATTCCCGTCGCCAAAAATAATGATTAATTTTTCCAAGTGGATTACTTTCTGAGTTAAGGAAATCTAACATGGCATGAAATTTTTTTTTTCATTATCAGATATTATTTTTTTCAGTACTAGTATTGTTTTCTAATGTTTCTTCACTATTTTCGAAGTTTTCTGAGACATTCGTTTCAACAAAATATTCAACATCCTTTTTTTCTAAATATTGAATTAACGCTTCAGCAGATTCTGGCAATACAATGTCTTTATATAATCGATTGTTTAAACGTAACAATTGTAAAGCTTTGAATACTTTCTCTAAATTTGCTAAATTTTGCCAAACAATTTTAGCTTTTGTAGGAATACTTCGTACTAGTATATATAGCTCATGGTTTGTATTGATTGGTGCGAATTTTGAAGCTAGTTTTCCCAAAGTTTCTGAAAGTTGTAGAGGTAAATAAAAACACTGCCTCTTAGATTTTTGATATCTTGAAGAATGTGGCATATCTTTTTTTTGTACAGTCCCAGCTCTTTGAACTACTTGAAAAGCTTTTGCTTGTTGAATTAACATTACTTTATAGTTTGATAACTCTCTAAATTCTTTGGGAACATTACCGTCCTGTAAATTATTCAGTATACATGATGGAGGAATATCTGATTTTCGGAAATATTTTAGACAATTATCACAAATATAATCACTATCTTTTTGATCAGGATGATTGATGAAGAATTCTTCCATCTGATCCCAGTATGGATTTACAATTGGCAAATAAAAATTATTGATATTTTTTAAGGAACGATCAAAAAGTAATCGTTGGCAGGATCTACAATGATTTCTAGGTAAATCCATCATTTTCTTTGTGTAAATTTTAAAGCTGCACTATTATCTGCAATAATCGAATCTTCATTCAAGCAATCCATCTCATGACTTGTGCTAAATTCTACATTTTGTTTTTTCATTTCGTTTTCAACTTCTAATAATGATTTTATGTTTGACATATCTAAATCATGGCTCAATTTCAGTAATTTTCTATAATATTCATTTAATCTGTATAAACATCGTAACATTGACCTTATTGATGAAAAATGAGGTGATAAAAGATGCAGAGAGAAGCTGATTGATTTACATGGATATTCACTGCTATAACAGCTGAATGAATGACCTAACTTATCTTCTGAATGCGTATTAAAACATTGTTGCAGAAATTTTGGACAACTTGACAACGTCTGAGTTACTAAAATTTGGAGAAAATTTTTATAGAGCTTAAAAAGTTTTTGGTCTTTCAATACTGTGCAAGTAGAATTACAGCTCCAAAATTTCACACCCTTTTTATTTGTGTCAATTGGTAATATATTGACTGCTTGACCTTGTGGATTTATAACAAAAGTCTCTGAAAACTTTTTTTGCTTTTTGATTTCCATTATCATTTCATTTTGTTCGTTGTCTTCATGCCTTCTTTTTACTGATATAGCATTTACTTGTTTTGGTTTTTCTGATTCATAATCAAAATTGTATGATCGATCATAAAAATATGGTTTAGAAGATGAGGTATGCCCTGAGTCTCCACATAAATTCTCAATGTCAGAATCATCAATCATATTTTTTAAACGTGAATCTGCCATTTTTATTATTCTTTAAAGAATTTTAAATTGGACAGAATAATAATTTTTCCTTGCTTGCATACACCACTTGACCATTTTTTCAGCTCTGAGCCTGGCTTCTGTTTCGTTTGTAAGATTGTCGATAGACTCAACCAGAATTTCATATGTAAGATTTTGAATATATGATTCTATTGAAGATTAAAACGGAACATATGTATTATCGTCTTTTGGAAGCTCACTTTTTAAGATTTGAGGCTGTTTCGATACGTTTTTTTTTTTTACTTTGAATGGTCGCTGTTTGAGCATTGTTGTCTAAGCGTGTTCGTTTCAAATATGCTTTATGTTCTTTTTTTACTATCTCTTCCAGTGGTAGTGGAAGTGGTGGATCGCTATCCTTAGTCATCGGAAAAGGAGTTATTATCTGGGTTTCGAACATATTGAGCAAATGCTTTCTCAAATTGTCATACTCATATTCAATAGTTCCAGGTTTATGACGAAATAATAAAGAAACTCTAAATGCAATAGCCAGCACACCACAATCATCAGCATTTTGTTGTTGATGAACTCTTGGAAACCGCACATTGTTCTGTTCAACTGAATAAAACGTTGTAAATACATTTGATAATCATTATGGAGTATATGAATGTTTAATGAATCATAAATATAAATATTTTTACCATCGTAATAACTGCAAACCCAGTGATCAGTCATTGGGCCAGAAGCGCCTCTGCTATGGAGGATTTGTATATGTTTTTTAGTTTTTGGAATGGCTTGAATTTTATCTAAGTTTTGGATATATAAAGTATCTTGCGGTACATAATCAGAACAACCGGATAGCAACTTTCCAAAGAACAGTATGTCGTCTCCGTTTAATCTTCGATTCCCTCCAATTCTGTTTTTAGACTCTTCTGAAATACTTGGAATCTGTATAATCTTTCGTTTGCAAATGCGCTTTTGGCCACAATCATATCCTTCAGTATTTAACAAAACGTCACCTTTAGTCGGGCATTTTCTTTTAGAAGTTTGGATATTTGGCAGAAAAGTAGGTATTTTAATATTTTTTTTCTCTAAAGTATTCTCGTCATCTCTCAGCTTATTATTAGTTGAACTATGAATATTTTATCGAGGAAAAAGTAAGATATCGCGAAGTTCAAACATTGATAATAAATGGGTACGCATGTCTCGAACTTTATATTGCCTATATGTGGTCATTTCGGGGTTTCCGCCTAATGCAAGAGTTACTGCATTTGCAATAGCAAATACTCCACAATCAGGACCGTTAGTTTGTTCCTGTACTCTATGAAATTTTACAGTTTCTTCATCAAATGCATTGCCATATAACATCCGCCACTTTTTTATAGTTTGATCGTTCAATTTTGAATTGTTGACAGAATCATAAATATGAATCGAATCTCCATCATAATAACTGCATATCCAATGACCACCAGCCATATGATATGCGTCCTTATGAGAAATATATAAAGCTGCTGTATGCAAAATTTGAATATGTTTTCTATTAGCCGGTATTTGTACTACGAGATCAGCATGTTGGAGAGCCCAACAGCGTATAAACTCATAATTTAATTTTTCATGCAATAAATTGGCGGAAAAGTCAATTTCTTCATCTCTCAGCAATGAACCAGAATTTCAAATGATTTTACGATCGAATTCGAATTGATCAAATTCAGACATTTTTTTTCTAGTTATAAAGTCTAGTAATAAAAATTATATGTAAATAAAAAGAACCACGACTCAAAATTTTTATAAAATTGAGACGTTTTGAAATATACTCTTGCCAGAGAAATAAATCCTTCTAAAAAGAGAAAAAACTCCTGACGAGTATATTAAGGCTTTCTCGAAAGAAGAAAAAGTACTCTTGTCAGGGAAATAAATCCTTCTAAAGAGAGAAAAAAACTCCTGACAAGGTCAATAAACCTTTCTCGAAAGAAGAAAAATTACTCTTGTCAAGGAAATGAGTTCTTCTGAAAAGAGAAAAAACTTTTGACAAGGTCAGTAAACCTTTCTCGAAAGAAGAAAAATTACTCTTGTCAGGGAAATAAATTCTTTTAAAAAGAGGAAAAACTCCTGCCAAGGTCAATTAAGGAAACTTAATGAAAAAACGTAAAAATTAATGTAAAGGAAAGGAAGGAAAGGATTGAGGGAAAATAGTCCAAACGAATAGGTTAGGTGAACATCAAATGAGGAATAATTTACAAAAAAAAAATAGCCGTCAACAAAATTGAATAGAAAACTTTTTAACATGTAATAAAGATAGATGTGAAACACTTTAAAATATTTAAACTATTTTATTAACAATCGAACACGTTAGAATAATAACACACGTACATGTCAAAACTTTGTTCCGCGGGCGCCAAAATCCAATATGTTAATGGCGACAAGCAAAAAGGGTGTGGTCTAATTGACAGAAGTCAGGGTTGAAAAGTATATTATACCGATGTATTATACATAAGAATCATACGCGTATCATACATGTAGGATTGTATTTAATGGTAACTCATTAGTACATTCCAAATATATATATTTTTAACATCTCTCAGAGGTCAACTCTTTTTTTAATAAATTAAATAAATATTTAAAATCAATTTCCTGATTACTAATTGACACACATAAACGGGCTGGGCCGGGCAATTAAAAGAAAATCTGAGCGCATGCGCCATAGAACTTTAATTAGAATTTAGTGACATTTAGTTCAATTTCAATTAAATAATTACAATTTATTATACAACTTGATTACAATGGGTGCATTCTTTTAATAAAAATTGTTTTTTGGGCTTTACAATTTTACCCTGTAAAACCGGCTAAAATTTCGAAGGAAAAAGAGCTGTTTCTTGTGGTGGCAGTACTGGCACATGACATTATTTTTTTTTTCGGTTTCAATTATTGGAAAAATAACCTGAATGACAGTTCAATGTTTATATCAAACTGAAATAAATAGATAATTGACTTGTTGTACGTGCTCGTTATTGCCACATAGGTCGTACTATATATTAGCCTGGGATATTGTATAGAGAATTTTATCACTTTTGTCATTGTTTCTGTTTCTAGCTATTTGTCGGTATTACAGGGCGAAATTCAAAAGCGAAAAAAAATTTTTTATTAAAAGAATGGACCCAATCATTGCTTTTTTTCGGCCCATTACTTGTCGGCTAACTGTTAATGAACCAATTTCATTGAGTTTCACCCTATAATACCGACAAATGGCCAAAAACAAGAACAACGACGAAATCAATAAAATTCTCTATGTAATTCCCCAGACTTCACGATACTATTTAACACACACACAATGTGACAATAACAAACGGTAATTTTATTTCATTCAGTTTGATATAACCATTGAATAATTACTCAGGTTATTTCTCCAATAATTGAAAGCTAAATAAAATAATCTCATGTATCAGTGCTGCCACTCCAAGAAACATCTTTTTTCTATAAAATTTTTGTCAGTATTACTTTTTTTTGTTGTTAATTTATATTATAACAGTTTTTATTTTGAATAATATATAATAAATATTTATCAGAACCAAGTAAATAAATAAATCACAATTAAAATAATATAAATATATATATAATAAAAATATAAGATACTATGGCCATCTACAGACTGTTTCTTCAAAAAAGAGAGAGAAAGTTACCTTACCGATCTGGATTATTTTAAGCGTTGTCTCTTTCATTTCTCGTTCAACCGTCATGACGTCAAGTCCTGTACAAACCTCGGCATCCGTAAGCTCATCAAGCCACGCCATTTTATTAGAGCATCAGTCGCCGAACGTGGTTCATTGAGGTTAAAAAAAATTTATTTTTTATTCATAAAAAAAGAATGGCCATGAACAGACCAGTAAGTAACTTTTATTAATTATTTATTTTTATTTTTATATTTTGTTTTAATTTTTATATTTTATTAATTTTATATTTATATATTTATATTCATATTTTTACACTGTATTTTAAAGGGTGCTTTTAATGTTGAGGCTTTTGACCGTCAGCGTCAACGTGAAAACGAAAAAAGGGCTCGTTGCCACCAAATGATTCACACTCGAGCTTCCAGCTTTTCCAGCATTCGAGGCCTTCGACATCAACACGATCAGAGATGATTTTGAGGTTAACGATGGTCAAGCAGCAGGTCAAGGAGATGATCCATTGGCTGTAGCCAACGATCAACCTCAAAATCATCAAGAAAATGCTGAGGAAGTTGATGAACTGATGGATGCTTTTGGTGATGGTAATGCTGAAAGACCAGGTGGTGGAGTGGTTGGAGGTATTCGTGGTGGGATTGGTGCAAGACGTGGTGGTGGATTGAATCGTGCTGCAGCTGGTGGTGGACCACGTCGTGTTATACCTGGTGCAGCTGGACCAAATCGTGCTGTAGCTGGTGTTCAAGGACGTAGAGCTGGTGATGAACTTAACCAAGAACCAGTTGATGGCGGTGTCAGGGACAGAGTCAGGTGAGAATGGATAAATAATAATAAATATATACCAAAAATAACAACAAATAAATAATCAAAATAAATATATACAACAATAAATAACAACAATAAAATAACTACAATGAAATAACAACAATAAAATAACAACAATGAAATATCAATAAAATAACAACAATGAAATAACAACAATAAAATAACTACAATACATAAAATCGATTAATTTTTCCAGATTTTGGAGACGTTAGTTTTTTCAAATGATGGCTAATCGTCCCTTGCATCAATATCGCGAGCAACGTGGTCGTGGTGAAACCAGAAGTAGACGTGGAAGGGGCAATCGTCCAGGTGGTGGCATTCAAGTCTACTTTCAAGGATAAAAAAAAAATACAAGACGAGTCTTAATTAAAAAAAAAAAAAAAAAGAGTCAAATAAGACTGATCTTATTTAAAAAAAAAAAAAAAGTGATAAAAGGCCTTAAATTATAACAATCAATATATAAAAAAGGCCTAAATATTATTATCATAATGATAATAATATTTGATAAAAAAAAGTCAGTATGAGTACAAAATAAGTTAATATAATAAAAAAAAAAAAAAACGTACTTGATATTACTAACTATAAGTAAATAAATAAACTAACTGTACTTTTTTAAAATAAGACCGAATAATTAAGACTTTTTTTTTATGTTTGTCAATCAAAAAATTTTGACACATAATTATATTATAAACATAACCTAAATATAAACATAAAATTATTAAAATTTAATTTTATCTACTTCAAGATTTGTATGGAAAAAAAAATAAAAAATAAATAAACAATTTGAAATTATTTACCTTTTCTTGCACCTTAAATAAATAATAATAAATAAAAATACTATCTACATTGTTAAATAAATAATATAAATAATAATATGTATAATAAAAAAGCGCAAGTTCAAAGTCCAGCTAATTGCATCATCAACAAGTTGCAAAGTTGTAATTATTGGTTGCAACTTGCAAGCAGCATGGCAGCATCATCGACTACTTATATTAAACTAGCTATTGAACTAGCTTAGCCCAGCCAACTTTATGTACATACATACATATAGTCTAGTGTCTACTATGTTAATAATTCTTTATACTATTTGTCATTGACACTTATGTAATTAGCTAATCAATTAATAGAAAATATTAAATTAAATTAAATATACATTTTTATTAAAAAATCAATAGTTATTTAAATAATTAAAAATAATTAAAAATGACTTAAACTTTACATTGTAATAAAAGTTTTGTAAGTGGAGGTGTTGGTGGTGTATGTACAGTTGTAGTTGGACATCCTCTTAATACTATGAAAGTTAGATTGCAAACATCTCCAATACCAAAACCTGGTGAATCACCACTTTGCAAAGGAACATGGGATTGTGCAAAAAAAACTGTTGCAAAAGAAGGATTTCGTAGTCTTTACGAAGGCATGGGTGCTCCATTGACTGGTGTTGCTCCAGTATTTGCAATAAGTTTTTTGAGTTATGGACTTGGTAAAGATTTACAAAAAAATAAAAACCAAGATGACGAAATGACATTGATACAATTATTTAATGCTGGTGCATTCAGTGGTATATTTACAACAAGTATATTGGCACCTGGTGAAAGAATCAAATGTTTATTACAATCAACGATCATGTGGACTAAATGGTAAACGTTGTCAGGAAGATGAAAGATTATTAAATAGTGTATTGGGTGCTGGTAGACGTGGTTATATTATTGATACAAGAACATTAAATCAAGCACAAAATTCAAAAACTAAAAATAGTGGTGGTGGTGGTGGTACTGAAATTGATTTAGCATATGCACAATGGAGAAAAGTATATAAAAATGTACCACGTAATGCTGAATTAAATGATTCATTATGTAAATTAATTGAAGCATGTAATGATTGTTGTTCATCAACTGGACAATGGTTATGGCTTAATGCTGCACAAAGTGCAATGAATGCATCATGTGTTGTTGCACAATGTATACATTAAGAATTATCAGCTGTTTTGGTACATGGTAATAGTGAACGTGATTCAACATTAATTGTAATAAGTCTTGCACAAATAATATTAAATCCAAATTGTCGTACAATACATGGTTTACAATCATCATTAAAACGTGAATGGTTACAAGCTGGACATCCATTTTTTACAAGAACACGTCATTCAGCATATTATCAATCCAATCAAAATAATTCATCACCAACATTTTTATTATTTCTTGATTGTCTTTATCAATTGCATTAGTAATTTCAATATAGTTTTGAGTATACAACTGATATGCTTATTGAATTATTTAAACATGCATATTGTTCAGAGTATGGTACATTTTTAGGTGATACAGAAGCTGAAAGAATAAATATACGTCTTGCTGAACGTACATCAAGTCTTTGGTCATACATCAATAGACCAGATGTTTTTGAAAAATTTTATCAATCCATTATACGAACCAAATCAACAAGTTATATGGCCAAGTGTTGCACCAATATCTTTAAATTTATGGAAACAGCTATATTTATCACATACAAGCTCATCAATATGAAATGATTTTAATTCATGTGTTAAAGATATTAAAAAAATTATTCAGCAATACAAAAATTTACTGGGCAACTTAGACAACAAGTACAAAATATTCTCAATGAAGCTGATCAACATGAAAGTAATTCTAGCCTACTTGACAACAACTTGGATTCACTTCAAGCATTAATTATGTTTATCACAATCAAATTTAGATAAAAAAATATCATCATAATATTGTTTTCTATTTTATAATTTTATGTACAGTGTAATTTTAATTAATTTTTTTTTTGTTGGTCTAGGCTCACAATGGAATGTCAATAAATTGTAGACATAATAAATATTAATTACGTGAGATAAATAAATACAAGTATATGAATAATGTTATAATTATACCAATAATTAATATATATAACCATCTTGATGTCCACGATTTTCAATTAACCTCATGGTTGTATTTGATAAACCCAATGTGTTACCAATATCAATAATACGTTTTTTAGCACCTTTTAATGTCATACGTTGTGATCGTAAACTTTCAATAATATCTGAACCATGTTGAAGTAAATTATCAATCAATATCAATACCTTGGTTCATGGTAGAAGTACTACAGGTATGGCAGTAGTCTATGCTTTCTTCGTCGCGTTCTGCGCAGCCTTATTTTTTCAACCAATCAAGAACGCGCCATCGAGCTGTTTTGCATTTCTTTCTAACACGCAATCTCTATTATAAGATCCTCTTTCTCTAACATACTGTTTTGACAACTATTTTTTATATTGTTGTAAATACTAATAAATATATGTGGAGCATATAAAAAAACCAAGACAGTTTAACAAATAAATTATAATATTTTCATTGTTGTTTTTTTTTGATGCCACAAACAATAGAGGTTGTGTTGTATTTATTATACTTGGATTCATTTATTCAATATAAATAATTAATTTTTATTATTGATGTATGTGAATCATTATAGGATATACCAAATCTAGTTGAATAAATATGATAACTTTTGAATAATTTAAAAAAAACTTGAAAATTTTCTTAACAAATTTGTATCGCGCGCGCATAAAGTCTTCCATTTTTGTGGCGAGAAGGCGACCTTTTGATTGGTCGATTCACAGCGGCCAAACCAGGCTGCGCACTGCCATACCTGTAGTATTTCTACCATGCCTTGGTTGATATTTCTAACTTGATTATTGTGTTGATAATTATGATCAATCATTATGTTTATGTCAATATGATCGTTAGTTGTAAATTTTTGTGATAATAAAGCTTTACGTTCATCTTCAGCTTGTTTTTGACGTAATTTTTTATTTTTCATGTGTTGAATGCTGATGTTAAATGACGACTGTCATATTGTAATTGATCAACACCCATTTTTGCATTTTGTCTTTGGGTTATTGGTCCTTTTATACAATAAATGTCCAATTTTTCACAATTGCTAGAATTAAAAAATTAACAATTATTATGATAATGAGGAATTTTAATTCTATTTTTTTATCAATTATTGTTTATTTGCCTGTTTATTTGATGATTTATCTTTGACAATATGTCATTTTCAATTGCATCTTGATCATAATGATCATAATCATAATTTACACCTCTTTTGTACTGCTGGGTACACAAATATTGTGTTTCCTGGACCAATTTATTTGTTTGATGATACAATGTTTCCATTTTTATTTTTTTTTATGTTAAAACAATAAATGATATTGGTATTTATTTATTGTAATCATTTTATGCTGGTGTAATCATTTCAAGAATTTATTTATTATATTTATATTGTTTATTTTTTTTCTGACATTTGACGTGAAAGTCAATGTATTCTGGAGGTTATGTATGAATACAAATGATAAAATTATGCAGTGCAGCCAATATATAATAACACTAAAAAATAATTGTAAAGTTTTTATTACCAACTGAACGGAAGAAATCTGGTCGATTTGATGAAAAGGCAAAGACCCTAAATATCAAAATTATGCTTTAAATATAATAACGCAACGGAAAAATCTATTTTTTTTTTTTAAAAAAAAGGTCGACATCGATTTATGGGATCATTACCAAACCTCAGCATCCTCATTCCACTCTATCATATTTTAATTAAATTTCTAATAGATTCGCGACGGGAGGGGGCAAAATATTTGATGTATAATAAGGCACGGTAGTAGTAGTTAACTCATCTCACACATATTCTCATCCACACACATACTTTCTTTCTCATACTTGACTCGAGGCTCTACCGTGCCTCTTGATAATTAATTTGTCGGCCGTATAAAATATATAAATATATATATATGGGGCATTCTGAGTCAATTCAGCTGGTCATCTGCCTGACCCTCTCGGATTGAGTTGAAAATTTTTTTATATGTTTTTTTGGCTTCTTATGCAGCCTGAATTTTTTCGAAAATTTTGTGACGTATTTTAGCCGGTAAAGTAGAGTGTTTTAATGTTAATTCTCTTCTTTCATAAAAAAAGCCCCAATTTAAATACATGAAATTTTTTTCATAAAATAAGGTACTCAATCCACGTGTGTTCGATGAAAAATTAGAGTGGGCCGAGACGTTTTTGTGATTTTTTTTTTCTTTTAAAAATATTTTGAAAAAAAAAAAAAAAATTAAATTTTTAAATACAAAAAAATAAAAAATAATTAAAACATATCTTGGTAAAATTTCATTTTCGGCGTACTTTAGAACTAAAAAGTGAAAAATTTCAATTTTTGACGAAATGTTCGTGAAATTTTCCACTTGATAATAATAAAACTTATTTACTATTTGCAGCTGTCCAACTCCTCAAACATGTCTGAACATGTTTAAACTCGCCTGAACATGTTTAAACTTGGTTTTAAGGAATTCTTATGCTAAACTCATTTTATAATTTAAATATCAAAAAAGAAATAAATATACATTCCAACATAATTGTTTCATCGTTTTAAATTTTCATTTGTTTTTATTAATTTTTTTACATGATCATTTTAGTAGAAGATTGTTCTGCAGCACATTTCTCACAGTCTTTTATTAGTGAATAAAAAAAACATCCAGCTATATCACCATCTCCACAATCAATTGAATCCTTGCTACATCTGCGCAATCCTGAAACGTGAAGATTTTGTTTCTGGTTTTCAGACAGCTTATCCCAGACTTTATCTATTTCATGAGCGAAAAATTTGATGATTGCCATCGTTGGAATCAGCGCAATATCTTTAGCAGACATATCTGCCAAATTTTCGACAATACTATAGAACATGATAGACTAGAAATTTACCTAAATATACATATAAGTTTAATGGCCAATACCTTCATTGAAAAAGAAAATTATTTTTAAGTTTTTATTTTTCTTTTTTTCTTATATATCCTATAATTTTACCACCACCACCACCAACATCATCAACAACAACAACAATATCAAATCCTTATCGAATAACGATTAATAATATCAATTAAAAAATACATGTCCATAAATGTTCGTCCAAAAGCTGAACCAATAACAAAAAAGATTTAAAAATAATAAACAAATAAAAGACCTTAATGTTAAACTCACAGCATAATTAAAATGAATTTAAAAATATATATATACCTATACAGACTGTCCCATTTTAATTGGATAATGGATTTTTCTTGAAAAATATAGCTCAAATTGAAAAATGATTCAAGTAAAAGTTGTAGGGTTTGGAGGGGGACCCAGAAAAAAAAAAAAAAAAAATTCAAAAAATTCAAAATGGCAGAGTTTCAGGTATGAACATAGTTTTTTCAAATCGATACTGTATTTTTTTTAGCACCAAAATGTTTCTTACATCAAAACTAACACTTTTTATTTGATAAATTTTTCGATAAAATCACTTTTTTTTCGGCCCGATTTTATCTGTTGATGGATTTTCCTCAAAAAAAAATGGCTTTGATTTGAAAATGATATTTGGAAAAGTTTTAGCGTTTAGGAAGAAAAACACGAAAAAGAAAAAAAATTTGGTAAAAAATTCAAAATGGCGGAGTGAGAAGCATGGATAAAAAAAATGGACTTAGCCAAAAAATTTTCTTTAAAAAAAGTGTTCATCTTGATGCGAACAATTTTTTAGTGAAAAAAAATTACACCTTACCTCAAAAAAAAAGATGTTCATACTTTAAACTCCGCCATTTTGAACTTTTTAAGAATTTTTTTTTTCTTCCCGTGTTTGTTTCCCTGAACGCTACAACTTTTCTGAATGTCATTTTCAAATTTGAGCCATATTTTTTGAAGAAAATCCATCAACAGACAAAATTGGGCCGAAAAAAAAGTGATTTTATCGAAAAACGTTCCAAGTAAAAAGTGTTAGTTTTGATGTAAGAAACATTTTGGTACTAAAAAAAAATATAGTATTTATTTAAAAAAACTTTGTGCATACCTGAAACTCCGCCATTTTGAATTTTTTGATTTTTTTTTTTTTTTCTAAGTCCCCCGCCAAACCCTACAACTTTTACTCGAATCATTTTTCAATTCGAGCCATATTTTTTAAGAAAAATCCATTATCCAATTAAAATGGGACAGTCTGTATATTTTTTTATTCAACTAGAGTTGTGGGCCGCTTCCGTTGATCGGAAAAAATTGAATGAAATTTTTTATGCAAAAAAAAAAAAAAAAAAAGGATTCAAAATAAATTTTATTACCAGTATTAGACTATATGCAACTCGAGCATAACAAAAAAATTTACTCCAAGATGATTATATACAGATGCATGGTGCCCTTGATAATGAAAATGTTTTTGATTGTTTTCCTATTTATTCGAAAAAAGGGCAAGGGCTAATTTGTACCACTTAAATCAAAATTTGTACCTGAATAACAATAACAAAGTATTGTAAATTTAAATTCTGTAGTCAACTGTTTTTTTTTTTAATATTCTCAAAGTACGAATCTATTTCTTTCATCGATTCAAATAAGCTCAACTCTTTTCGAGAATAAAAAAAAAATATCCATCTTTGTTCATTATCTGAGGTGCCATGCAATTGTTAATGAACAGGTTTCGTGAACAAACAATTTTGTTGTTCATATCTAATTAGCCTGGAGTTGCCGGAATCAGAATAAACTATTATATGGATTCTTTTGGAGTTTATTTGGAGAATATTGGAGTGAAGTTAATTTTCTTTAGAAGTTAACAGTATCTAATTAATATTAATTTAATAAGATATAGGGGCTCCGGCAATTTGAATTTTTTGAATCTTCAACTTTTTTAAAGTTTTTGTTTCAAAAATTGATAGATATTTCTTTGAAGAATTATGATATGCAAAAAAATCCCATTGGGAGTTCTTCGACTCATTATTAAAAAATATTATATTTTTTCAATTGTTGCTATGCGATTAATGATCATTTTGGTCTATTGCGAATCCCTACTCCCGAATCCTCCTCCCATATTTTATGTTCTCTATCATATTCCTAGTTTTTAAAAATTAAATTATAAAATAATAAATTTATGTTCAAGAACTTTTTTTATTTTAAATAAACATTTTGAAGTAATTTGAAGTAATTATAAAAATAATCAGCGCATAGCACCTATTAAAAAGTTATAATATTTTTTAATAATAAATTGAAGAACTTCCAATGCGATTTTTTTGCATACTATAATTCTCTAAAAAAATATATCTTCCATGTAAAAACAAAAAAAGTTAAAAATTCAAAAAGTTCAGGCTGCCTGTCCTTCTAAATCTTAATTAATTAATATTAATTAATCTATTAAGATCTAAAGAAAATTAACTATACTGCAATATTCTCCAAAAAAAACTCCAAAAAAAATCCATATGATAGTTTATTCTGATTCCATCAACCCCAGGCTAATTAGAAGTGAAGAATTTTTTTTATTTTTTTCCATTGAAAGACGAATTCTGTTATTATCAATACAAATTAACCCATTACTTTTCTTTTAAAAATAAAAAAAAAGTCATTAAATAATGTTCATTTTTCGAGGTGTCTTGCAATTGTTTATTAACAATTCAAAAAAAAAATCCTTTCAAATAATTCTTTCTTCATCTTTGAAGAGAAAAACGTGGGCTGATGATAGCAGAATCCGTATTTCAGTGAAAAAAAATATAAAAAATTGTTTATTAACGATTGCATGTCACCTCGAACAATTTTTGACATTTATTCCTAAATATTGTTAAACAATTTTCTTTTTTATTCTTAAAGAGAGAGCTTATTTAAACCAATAAATGCAGGTTTCGTACTTCATCAATGGTTAAAAAAAAAAATTGTTTACTCTAAAATTTTAACTAACAATACTTTGTTATTGTTAATTATGTACAAATCTTGATTTCATCATATTGACAGGTTCACGTGCCCTATTCAAAAATGAATCTATACATTTGTTTTTTTTACGTGATTAAATTTTTTTTTATTTATAACACATTAACTACTCTTTTATTTATAACAACGAGACCGATTACGCGCCTTCGGCGCGTGTTTGCATATATATATTTTTTTTTTCGCATAAATATTATGCTGTCTTTTTCGGTGTTTATTTTTTTTCAAATTTATTTTTTCGTAGTTAAATACTCAGTCATCAAAAAGTCCGTTTGCAACAGCGTAGTACATCTATGTTTTAATAATTATTTTTCAGCGCCATTGTTCTCTCTCTTCATCTTTGCATAATACTCGCATGTGTATGATCATTCTCATTCAATTAATCATTCTCATTCAACTAATTGTATTATAAAATAATAAACACCAGAAAGATAGCATGCAGTGGCGTCGAACAAATAATTCTTATAAAATGAGAATTAAAACATGGTTGATCCAGCCTCTCATGTCCTACGCTGTTGCAAACTGACTTTTTTCTGACTGCGCATGAGCGAAAATAAGTAGGAAAAAGAATGGCTGCTTTCTTTCATGAACTTAATGTTTAGAACATTGATGTGAATTATTAAAATGGCTGTGCATTGGCGCCGGTATTATATTTATATTTTTCTTGACAATTGTGTACTAAGTACTAACCTAAAAATATATGTAATGCCAGTGGTTGCCGGCGCCAACGCACAGCCATTTATAAAAAAATAAATAATTTTGCGCATCTGCGCCTACGCGTGCGCTGATGGAGATCACATCAATGTTCTGAACATTAAGTTCATGAACGAAAGCAGCCATTAGGTGCTTTCTTTAGTGTATTTATTTTTTTTCACTTTTATGCGCATGATCACGCACATTCGTATGTCATGCAAACTTAGAGAAAGAACAATGTCCTTTTCATAATCTTGATGATCAGAGCTTAGTTTAGTTGTTGTACTTCTGACGGCAACACAACACAATTCAAATGTTTTTCTTCAAATTTTTGAATTTTGAATCTATCTCGAGAGAGAGAGATAAATTAAAATCTTCAATATTTTGATACACTGCTTTTTTATATTTTTATGACACAACACAGTATAAATACTTTGTGAAAGTTTTCAAATTTTTTATGTATCTCGAGTAAGAGATAGATCAAAAGCTTCAATATTTTTAAACACACGTTTTTTATTTTTTGATTTATTTGTAACTAATGAAAAATTGTGATGCTCATTTTTTTATTAGAAAAAAAGCAATCAAATAAATTATATACAAAAGATGAGGTTAAAAAAATTATTTATTATATTTTTTACCAAAAAATAATTTGAAGAATTTTAAAGGAAACATAATGGTAGACTAATTTTAGCAGACTTTATTATTTAAATGTCATTTTATTCAATACAAAGAATAATAATTTTTATTTCTATATTTTTATTTTATTTCAATACATAGAGTATATATATATATAATTTATATTTATAAATAATATATATATATTTACATATTTTTTTAATTATCAATAATCAATATTTTGATTATCAATTATCTCGAATTTTTTTAAATAATTTATTATATGTAATTAATTGAGTACAAATATATTATTAATTTGAATATCATCATTTTCATTATCAATTTTTTGACGTTTAACAACAGCAGATAAACGTTGAAAACTTTTTCTGACTTGTGAAATTGGCAACGTTTTTTCTTCTAACACATCCACGTCGTCCATATCTTTTACTTGAAAAATTGGTATTTCTGAAAATATAAAAATTAAAATTGAGAGATAATAGTATACATAAGTGAATGCCTACGATCATCGTAAATGACTCCACGCATTTTAACAGCAACACCAATTTTTAAACGTTCATCTTCTTTTGGATAATTGACAATTTTAACCAACACGTAGTTTTCTTTGTGATCAATAATTTTTCCTAAGCCATGAGACTTCTCTCCTTCTTCAATTAATAACATTAATTTTAAATAAGCTTTAACTTATGAAGAAAAACGAATAAATAAAAGGGATCAATAAAATATATTTTTTCAATCTAAAAATGATTAAAATTCATATATTATTACCAATATATTTAATTTTTGTTTTTAACAAATTTTCCAGTTCAACATTTTGATAATCAATATGCGTTATTTCTGGTTGAACAAAAAGACCATGTGTAATCATCTTACTTGAATCTTGATAATTAAATTCTAAAATATGAATATTGTCTTTTGAATTACGGAATTTTGGGTTAGATGTTGATAAATTACCTCCAAGAATTTCCAGAATCTGAAATATTAATATAATTATAAAAATTATTATAAATTATTATTATAAAGAAATTATATTTAAAAAAAAAAAACAAAGAAATAACCTCATTCATTTTTATTTTTTTTACGAATTCTTGTGCTTTGTCACCCCAAAATATTACACGCATTCTTACCTTTGAATTATTATTTAATATGACTGCAAACAACCAACTTGGTTGACCTTTAATATTGACAGATTTTATATTATTTATCACATCAACAAAACTTGTAATATCGCTGAAATAATAAAAAAAAATTAATATCATTGTATTATAATCATCAAAATTAATAATAAATTATATAGTTACACAAATTTGTCACCAGTACGAAAACCGGCTATTTCCTCATCCGATGTAAATTCATATGACATATTTGTTGGACAATTTTTTAATCTTCGAAAAAATAGAAAATAATAGTATATTTTTATTAAATATTTTAAATATAAACCACGAAATCATCAGTATTTTTAATTAATTTATAATTCATAAAATAAACGATTAAAAAATTCGTACACTGATTCACTTTTATTATTATTATATAGAAAAAAAAATCAATATTACAGTTGCTGAAGCAAGTGTGCCTTCCCTGCGGGGGGAATTTTAATTTCTTCTTTAATATATATTAAAATTCGTGACTACAAATTTATTTCATTCTCTATTGTTACAATGATTATTGTTACAGCTAAAATTTATTTAATTTTCATTCATTTTGCTTGTTCCTTCTAATGGGTCATCTCCATGTCCAGAATTGCTTTCTCCTAACCTTTTAAACTCTCTGTTTTTATTCATTTTGTTGTACTATGATTTTAGCCTGTCAATGTTAAATATTTATTACAAAATTGTCGAGTTCGATTGTATTTATTCTATTTACTTTTTTCTCTCGGTTGATCAGGATTTAACGTTTTAGTTGTTGCTGAAGTCGTCATTATATTTTTAATTTTTTTATATTCATTTATTTTCAATCTCCACGGATATCGTAACGTTGCCATGAATTTCAAATTTCAAGTTTAAAAAAATTGAAAATTTAGTTTATCGTTTTTTTGCTTTTTCGTTGATTCCGTTCGTTTTTATAGAGAACCCAACTTGATTTTTACATATGTTTAGTGAAATTTTCTCAGCTTTCCGAAAAAATTATTTTCAAGCATGTCAAAATTGGCGCAACGTGACTAAAACAGCTTTTTTTGCGAAAAACTTGATTTTAAATGTGTTATAAATGTCAAAAAAAAAAAGTAATATTTTTTTCAAAAAACCGAGAAATTTTTACATAGAAAACAATTTCTCTCTATATTTTCATTCGCCGAAAAAATACTAAAAAAATGAACCAAAAAAAAAAAAAATTTCAATTTTGATAAAATGCCCCATACAATAACTGCCAAAATAATCGACGAAAAAATAAAAAAAAAAATACGTAAGTGTATTTTAGCGAGGACTATAATCTGTCAAAATTTCATGAAGTTCTGAGGATGGGTTATCCAAACCGACGTCTCGAATTGGCGTTTCTGCTCATATATATTTATTGTTAATTAAAAAAAAAAAAAGTGTTCTAGTCGAGTTTAATAATGAGATAGACCCTGATGATTCAGAAGTGACTGTAACTGTTTGTCAATGGATTGAGTGTCATCATGTTTCGTTGGCTTGGTTTATATCTTTGTTTAAAAAATGAATATTATTGTACAATAAATAAAAAAACTCGTTACAGCAATAAATTAATGAAATAAATCAATTATATACAATGTTATACATATCCTATTATAAAAAGGACACTTGACCGCTTTTTATTCGTGATGTGATTGGTCGAAATTTTTTAGCATTTGTTTATAACTAATATTTTATTATTTTCTCTCTCATACTAATACGTTGCTACGGGTTGTTATACGGTTGCTATGATTGTTCATTTTCGGCAATTAATTTATTTGAGTTATCAAAAGTCATATTACAGCTTTTCATTAAGCTCTATATATTCGAATTGAATAAAAAAAGTATTGTTATATTTATTCATATTTATGAATACAACTAATATATATTACTAAATTCATATTTGATAAAAAAGTGGTTTACTACGTTATGGTTACTATACGTTTATCAAAAACCTCATCATATTTATTAATATTATTACTTAATTAAAATAATATATATAGATTTAAATATTGTATAAAGTATAAATATTTATATAAATAAGTAAGCAAGTAGAAAAAGTTAGAGTGTGGTACGTACGATTGCTAATTATGTTTTTTCATCAAAAATAATAATACAATTGACTTTATAAAAAGCTGCAATATGACTTAAATATACTTTGATTGAACAACGACACAACTAAAAGATTTAATAACTGTTTATAATTAGATCAAATGATATTCTTATTCATTACGATAATTGTAAGCTTGATAATTAATTTTAAATAAATATAGTAATTCATGGAAATGACGGATAAGAAAAGTACTTCACGTGATTAATAAAAAATATAATTATGATGAAGAAAATAGGATTAATAAACATATACACAATAATATATATACAACTATGCGCCGGAGGTTTGATAATTCAAAAAAATTATAATTCTATATGTATTGATATAAAAAAAAATTTGAAATAAAAATTATTATTCTTTGGATTGAATAAAAAAATTAACATTCAAATGATAAAGTCTGCCAATGTTAGTCTACCATTATGTATTCTTTAAGATTGTTCAAATTATTTTTTGGAAAATATAATAATAAATAATTTTTTTGAACCTAATCTTTTGTATAATTTATATAATTGCTTCTTCTTTAATCAAAAAAATAAGCATCACAATTTGTCATTAGTTACAATTAAAATTTTATTTACCAGTTTCTGTACTGTCAATTATGTGATAATAAAAATTATACAATCATTAAATAATAAAGAAAGTGTGTTTCAAAATGTTGAAACTTTTGATCAATCTTATACTCGAGATATGTGTTGTGTTACATGAAATTACTTAAAAAAACTTCAGTGTAAACACCCAACTTCATGATATACTTCAGATAAATATTACGAAAAAATATTATTTATACAAAAAAAAAAAAAAAAAAAACATATGCAAACACGCGCCAAAGGCGCGTAATCGGTCTTGTATAATAAAATCTATACAGGACTATTATATAGAGTTTTTATAATATTTCTATAAAAACTATTCTATAGGAAAAATTTTATAAAACATTCGGTTTCGGATATTTTATAAAAATCATTCGAAATTCTATAGAAAAATATTTCTATAGAACAGCGTATTATTATGATTATGATATATACAAATCATTTTCTTTATAAAAATAATCCTATAAACCAAACCTTATAAAAAATTAATAAATTCATTCTATAAAAATCAACCACAAATTTTATAGAATTTATTCGTTTTAAAACGTTTTATAGAAATGTTTATAAAACTTTTTGCTACGTGATTCCAATGTACGGAGTTGACTCTTCTTCTTTCTAGTCTTCTTGGTAGAACCACAAATGTGAATTTTCGAAGTGGGTATTCCTTTGATGAGGCAATTATCATTTTTACTTGACCATTTAAATTTATTGATGTAGAGTAGACTTAAAACAATGATATCATTAATTTTGAGGACTTCAATCTTTCTTAGAATTTTCGTTGATCTAAAACAATCGACACATGTACCAACCCCTTCGTGCCACAATGATAGTGATTGATCGATAAGTTTCTTGTAAAGTAGATGTGTTATTTTTATTTGGTATTAAAAGATTCATCATAAATTCGTTTGACAAGGAAACATTTGCATATGAACACGATTCTAAATACTTTTGTTCATAGCTACAATTGTATATTGCTAATGAAAAATGAATAACACCATAGAGCTGTGAAGTCGTAGAGACCGAGCGGAGACTCGATTCGTCAGTGAGCGAGAAAACTTACCGGTGAGGGCACTCATTCATGAAGCATAAAGCATTGCAGCAAAAACTTGCGTGTGAACACACAGCTCTAAAATTGAATACACTTGACAACAATAGAAAAATATATAAAATATCGATAATTGATAAAACAATAATAAAATAATATTAATAAGCCAAAAATAACAAAATATAAAATACACTTTATTTAACATGGAAATATTTCAAAAACAGTTTTTTTTCGAAAATTAAAGGTTTTCTACAATCAAATAACCAATACTTGACATCAATTTTAGGGTGCGAACTCATGACAAGCTAAAATTTCCGCTTGTAAACATGGCGGCTATAAAAATCACCAAAAAGTAACTAAATTTATCGCGAATCCGTGATTTTAGAACAAGCTTGGTGGTGTCAAGCTTGTTCTGCAGTCACAAAGAGACACCACGGATTTGCAGTCAATTCAGTAAATAGTAGTTAATTCAGTGATAATTTAGTGAATTTAATTACTTTTTGGTTATTTTTATAGCTGCCATGTTTATAAGCGGAAATTTTAGCTTGTCGTGAGTTCGCACCCTTACTTTGATTATTAGGTGTGTTCGTTCACTATTCACACCGAGCGTATGCACGGAGCGTATGCAAGGAAGCGCTAGAGTTTTGCGGTCATTTGAAGAAACTTTAGTAACTAAAATTTACTAAAACATTCGTTATTTTCAGTCATTGTGTTTATTTTGTTAATTTAATAATTTTTTCTCAGACGCAAGAACAAATTACCAATTAATAATAATGAAAGAGAGCGAAAGAACTGGAAAAAACGAATAGCAATAAATAAATAGTAAATTTTAGTTGCTAAAGTTTCTTCAAATGACCGCAAAACGCTAGCGCTTCCTTGCATACGCTCCGTGCATACGCTCGGTGTGAAAAGTGAACGAACACACCTATTATTGTCAGGATCTTTAACACCTGTAACATCCATCATAGATGGACATACAGTGGTTTTGAATTTTTTAAAGTTGCAGTTACAGATGTATTGTCTTTTGGTGTTGGAATTACCAAAACTCTGCTTTTCGTATCTTTTATTATAAAGGTGCAGCCTTTTTAGTTTGAACTCTACCCTTCCAATCCATGAAATCTGTATAAATAATATATTTTACAATGAATAAATATAATTTATATTAGAAAATATCACACTAATTATTATTAATTAAATGAATATAAATGAACAAATAACATTGTAATCACTATCAACATTGAGAAGAGCGAATTCTTCCATCTTCACTGGATAATGATGCTTGTTTCAAATGTGTTTTCTCAGTTTTAAATAAGTATACTCATTTATATTCACAGATTCAACACAACCTACGAATGGACAATTTATAGTTTGATACTCTGAGACTTGATGACAATGTGAATAGTGATAATACGATTTTGTTTTATTTGCATATTCTTCATCACAGTATACACAAGTTTCGTTTTCAGTTATTGTCTTAACCAGCTCAAATTTATGAATTCAACTTGTATAAGCATGAAGACTTCTTTTTCCACTAAAAATTTTATTGCACTGGTTACATTTAATTTCATTTTTTTCTTCTATTGTTTTTCATTTGTAAATGTAAATGAATTGTCACCAAAATATCACACAATTGCACACAATACAAATTTATAAAATTTACTTATATACTATATGCATCAATCTATATTGATATTATTTATTTATTGTATTATTATAATATTAATTACCTTGACAATTAATATCCAAATTCAAATCAAATAAATATATAATTATGAATATTTTTTATATAATAACATAATCATATATATATATATATATATATATATTCCCAAAAGCACAATAAATACGAAAAGATATATAAACAAAAGGTTTCGTTCATCAGGAAACATGTGTATGTTGTATATATTAGCATAATTAGCATGACAGGATTTGCAGGTATGTGAAGTTAGCGGTTAGGTAGTTACGTGCGAATTATATGCGTTTTTTGTGCGGAATCCGCAATTTTTGTGCGTTTTTTTTTGTTTTTTATAGTCTGGTTTGATTGTGCTATAAATGTATGTGCTCACTTTACAAACCTGGGATTCGCGCCTATATCCCAACAACATATGGCGCACGCACCATCGATGCGATATTAAATACTATACTGACATATATAAAGGATTTTTTACACCATCTAAATATGTTAGTTTTTTTGCTCTATAGACAGATGCTTTTAGCAGCTGATTTTGATATTGAAAAATAAATCTTTTCGTAAATAATTTCGTAAATAAAAATATTTTATATTTCTGTTTACATATCCTGTAAAAAAAAAAACTCATTAAACTTGACGGAAAGAAAAATAAACAATAACAACATGAGACTTAGGAACATAGGTTGAAGTATCATTGTTTGATTCGCGCCATCGATGCGATATTGAATACTATACTGACATATATAAAGGTTTTTTCACACCATCTAAATATGTTAGCTTTCTTGCTCTATAGACCGATGCTTCTGGCAGCTGATTTAGATAATCGAAAATAAATCCTTTCGTAAATAAAAATATTTTATATTTTTGTTTACACATGATGTAAAAAAAAAAACTCATTAAACTGAATGGAAAAAAAAATAAACAATCACATGTGACTTGGGAACATAGCTTAAAGTATCATTATTCAATTTGCGCCATCGATGCGATATTGGATACTGTGGTAAATATAAAGGTTTCCCACACCATCTACTACTACCTTGCACAATTTCATTTTTATAATGTTGTCAAATTTCTCTGGACTTGGAAACCATATTGCTTCGATCTGATTTGGTTTTATAATGTTTGTCAGAGTGCAGTAAGGTTTTATAAATAATCTTCAAGAAAAACGCAATTTCTAAAAATGATTTTAAAGTTTAAAAAAAAGGTATACATCTCAAAAATCTGTTTTTATTTTTATTAAAAAGATTCAATTAATTTATAAGATGATCAGAAGACAGAATATTTTTCACATCAATCATTATTTTTCACATTAGCACTCCTGATGAGTAGAATTCGCGCCTATATCCCAACGGCATATGGCGCGCGCACCATCGCTGCGATATTGAATACTGTAGCACCAACGATGCGATATTGAATACTGTATATGATATAAAAAAAGGTTCTTTCACACCATTTTACTATTATTGCTCAATTTTTATTTTATAAGGTTGTGAATTGCTCTGGACTTGGCAGCCATAATGCTTTGATCTGATTTTGGTTTTATAATGTTTGTCAGAGTGCGGTAATGTTTTATAAGAATTTCAAGAAAAGCGCAATTTCTGAAAATGATTTTGAAGTTTAAAAGAAAAGTATACTTCTAAAAAATCTGTTTTTTTTTTTATAAAAAAGTGTGATATTGATTCAATAAAATGATCAGAAGACATAATATATTTATCTGATCAATCATATTTTAAAATAATTTCCCGAGGAATTGGAGGGTTAGAGTTAGCTTTGTGTCGATAATATATAGGCACGGTAGTTAAATCTCGTTTCTCCCACTTTTTTTTTTCTCATACTTCACGCGAGGCACTACCGTGCCTCTTGATTCTCTTTTTATTCATTTGTATCGCGTACTAGCATCGTACTAACTTCGTACGGGTATTCCATTCTTTGGTACAAGAAACCTGCGCAGTAACAGCACGCTGTACCCTTACTGTGCTGGTACGAGGTGTTAAACTGACAGCACGGTGTACGGACACTGTGCAAGCATCGTGCGATTACAGCTTTCTTAGTTCATTAAGTTAGTACCGTAACAGTACCCTGACAGTTTTCCGTGCCCGTACGGGATACGAAAAACGTGCTCGTACGCTTGGTAATTTATATAAATTCAAAAAATGCCGATAAATGAAATGTAGATAAAATAGTTATTGAAAAGTCGGTCTTGTAGAAAGCATATATCGTCGCGTTTTATCTGTCTGTCTGTCTCATTCTCTGTCTCTTTTTACGACGAAAATTGGTTTTCCGCGTTGATGTACGGTCCACTGGTTACAAAAAATAAGCCCCTACCGAAATACACTGGGGTGCGTTCTTAAATAGACAGTTACGGGGTAGGGTTAGGCGGAGTTAAGTTAAGTTAACACCAGTTAACATAAGTTAAGTTAACACCAGACTATAATCCCGGTCGTTCTTGAATGAGCGAAGTAAAGTTAGTGGGTTAAGACGTATATAGTGTGTTTAAGTCTTAACCCACTGACTCTATCTCATTTTTTTAAGAACGACCGGGGTTATAGTCTGGTGTTAACTTAACTCTGCCTAACCCTACCCCGTAACTCTCTATTTAGAAACGCACCCCAGAGTGCTATACCCCTGGGCGAGATAGGGAATTAGTCCTCTAGTATTTCTAGTCTTCTTGGGTGCAGGTGTATCATGCACTAGTATCATACATTTAAAGCGCTTCTACATTTTATATTTTGAACTATTTTACTGACGCTTATGTTTATTTGGCGCCTAAAAGTAATATGTCAACATAGTATATAATAGCCTAAATTTATCAATATTTAATGAAGACAACAAATTGATAATTATTATGTATATATTTGATGTAAATAATCTCAAGAAATGATGATAAATAAATATGTTAGTAGGCCATCATTTAATTTGGGGGAAAAGTATGGTTTGATAGATAAAGTGACGTAGTAAATTTATCTCCGAAACCATTATTATTCGTAAAGTTCACATTGTTGTTGCTGCTTCATGCTTCGATGATGCATACTTCAATATATTTCAGATGAACTCGTAAGTAGAGCTGTTGATTCGTAGGTTATTTGCTTTCTTGGCGGTTAATAACTTTTATGAACGGTTTATATTTTTTCATCTCTAGTATTTTTATTTAGTAAATTACATTGTATTATTTTTATTCGTCTTGTAAATAAATGAAATACCAATGAAAAGCAGTAGCTGAGGAAAAGATGAAACTAAGGAATTAATGTAGCCAAAAAAATTATGTGGTAAGCAACATCAATTCCTTAGCTACATCATTTCCTCAGCTACTGCTTGTCTTTAGACTCTTCAATTTATAAAAATGAATTACACGTATATTTCATTCGTTTAATAGATAAATGTCTAGTTTTTCAAGTTATTGACGAAAATATGAGTATATTAAATAAAATAAATAGTATTTATAAATGACTGCATGTCAAATAATAACTAACGTAACCTGTCCTTTTCAACAATTTTTATGCGAATTAACTGTATTTTATCTGAAATATAGTAGATTTGCATAAAAGTTGATGAGCATTACTTATACTTTTTCATGTTGCATTAGAAATTTATGCCAGCGAATAGTTATTGTGGGACTCGCAATAACTCTCGCAATACGGGACCAAGAATAGCACCCCAGCTGTCAGAATATTTATTGAAATCACTCATTCATAAATTAATTCGTAGTCCAAGTCAATTCCTAAGCTATTTGCCGAAATTATTATAATTTAACATAACAACAAGAAATTAATGAAGATTACTACTCAGATAACCACCGCGTACCATTAAGAATTCGTATTAGCTCCATACTGGTATTTTACTGGTACAGAATATCACAAAATGGCGGTGGTTTTTGTTATTAGTATAATACTAGAAAGCAAACTAAAAATACAGGAGGACGAACTTGCCTTAAAAAAACCGTATCACTATGTGATCGCCGCATAATTGAGGGATGCTAGTAGTACCCTGGTAACATGCGTGACTTGTAATGCTTTATTTTTATAATGCGCATAATACAAACATACTCTGACAAACACTAAATAGAGCATCATACAGCTCTCAGGATTTTAAAAAAAATTACTAATTTATTTATTTGCCATAATAATTTAAAAAACTATTGACAAATGGGTAAAAAAAAAGATAAAACCGAATAAATTAATTTAAGACTGGTACAATATACTAGGAACTTATATAGCTACATTACCAGAAAATACCAGTACACATTTCCAAAATATTCTCTTGTTGAGATCGGCTAAAAAGAAATTGGTAAGAAAAAAAAAAAAAAAAAAAAAAAACACAGGGTGCAGTCCTTTAATAAAAATCTTTTTTTCTCTCTACACCTTCGCCCTGTAATACCAACTAAAAGTTTATAAACAAAAGAGTTTCATCCGTATAATACGCTGATTAAACTAAATGCGTATAATATTGCGAAAATCCATAAAAGCCCAATCCTGTCTGTGAATACGGGTGCGGTATATCTATGAAGAGACCACTTTTACTCCCGAACGGCGTACTATAGACTATCGGCCGACTGGAAGACTGAGATGAGATAAAGTAAACAAAAATATGAAAACGCGCATTTCGTAGTGCGCCGTTCAGGTGTAAAAGTGGTGCACTCTAGATCAGTGATGGGTAATTCGACGATAAAATGAAGTGAATGATTTATTAAACTCACTCACACCACTACACACCACTGTACAAAGCTGTCAAATTGTTTTTTTCATTACACAACCATAATTAATATATAAATTCATCAACTTGTATGAAGAATTCTATTAGAATTGAAACATTATATGAGAAAATAATTAAACAGTTAATACATCCCTGGACGTAGTTATAACTACCCCTACTACCGAAGTTAGTTCTCCTGGTCTCTAGTCTTCATAGGTATTTCTATTTTCTAGTCTTTTTTGTTTTATACATGCCCTGACTTGCGGGTGCGTGAACCTGGCCTGCATAAGTCCTAGAAAAATTATCTAGGATACTCATTAGAAGCGTCTTGATTTGTACTAATTTGTACCACCATTGATTTAATTTGTACCTCAAAATTAAAGGGTCCAGAAAGGGTTAAATATCGACTTTTTTTCTAGATGACTTAGAGGGGTAAAAAAAATTGCTACAGACGCAGAATAATTTGTACTAATTTGTACCACCAAGCCCGGAATTTGTACCTCAAGAATAACAACAAAAAAAAAATTATTTACTCCAAAATGATAATTAACAATTGCATATCTACTTTAATTATTGAGGTACAAATACTTATTTGATCTGTACAAATTAGCTCTTGTTCTGTTCTTTGAAATAAAAAAAAAATTATTGAAAAATATTGATTTTTAAAGGCGCCATGCAATTGTTAATAAAAATATTTGATAAAATCCTTTAAGCGCCTTTAAAAATCAATATTTTTTAATAATTTTTTTTTTGTTTTAAAGAGCAAATCAAGAGCTAATTTGTACCGATTAAATTAGAATTTGTACCTCAATAATAATAATAAAAAAACAAGTTACTCCGAAATATCAATTGATAATACTTTATTATTATTATTGAGGTACAAATTGTAATTTTATCGGTACAAATCAGCCTTTGTTTTGCTCTTTAAAATAAAAAAAAAATTATTGAAAAATATTAATTTTTAAAGGCGCCATGCAATTGTTAATAATAATATTTGATAAACAATTGCATGGCGCCTTTAAAAATCAATATTTTTTAATATTTTTTTTTTTGTTTTAAAGAGCAAAACAAGAGCTTATGTGTACTGATTAAATTAGAATTTGTACCTCAATAATAATAATAAAAAAACAAGTTACTCCGAAATATCAATTGATAATACTTTATTATTATTGAGGCACAAATTAGCTCACGTTGTTCTCTTTAAAATAAAAAAAAGTCATTTAAAAATATTGTTTTTAAAAGGTTTCAATCAATTGTTAATTAAACATTTTCATTGACAATCGTTTAACACAACAATCTTCAAAAGAAAAGCGAAGCGTAGTTTGAGCTGATAAGAAAGGAAATTTGTACCTCAATAATAATAACAAACAATTATGATTCATCTCTATGCCATTGTGTTTCTTAGGTGGGAAGAATGTAGTAGTACCTACACTATAATTCTTTTTCATGTATGTCACCTGTTAGATTTTGGAGTATATGATGTTAGTGCTTGAACAATGTGTTTTAATAAATAATTATGATACAGCTATGTATATAAAATAATATATTGATAAATATATATCGGTATTGCTTGGTTGTTTTTATCAATATAGTTCAGTGAAATATTAGTGCTGTTTTAATGTTTTAGAGTCCGTATAAATTGTTAACGTCGCATAAAATGCTTAATAAATTGGTGGTGCTCCGATCCATACACATCTGCTTTTACTTTAGATTTGTAAAAATATTTGATTCTTGTTTTAATCTCACAATGTCAACTGAGGTAAGTTTAATAATTTTCCCTTTTATTTCCTTACTTCTGAATTTTTTACTTTCAGTGACTTAATATTTTTATTATTATTTTTATTATTATTATTACTATTATTTTATTAAATATGAAATATTAAATTATTGATGTTATTTAACATTGATGCATTATTATATTTACTGTAACTATAGGATAATTGAAGATTTATATAAGTGGATTCATTTTTTTAGTTTTTCATGCCTGCTTTGCATGCAGAGATCATATATGTAATACTCCTATATTGCTAACAAGGCTCGATTCTTTCTCCATGGGCAACGGTGCAGACTCTATCGTCTTCCTTGTCGTGTGCCTACCAAAACTACTAAAACTGCCACTACTACATTTGATGTAAAAATTTTTGTTTGCACCAATACAAATAAATTTAACAATTGGATATAATAGTATGAGTGAGCTTCCGATGTTCTCCGAGTGTCACATGCGCACGTCGTTTTGGTAGGCACACGACAAGGAAGACGACAGAGTCTGCACCGTGGAGACATGGTAGAAGTACTACAGGTATGGCAGTAGTCCATGCTTTTTTCGTCGCGTTCTGCGCAGCCTTATTTTTTCAACCAATCAACAACGCGCCATCGAGCTGTTTTGCTTTTCTTTCTAACACGCAATCTCTATTATAAGATCCTCTCTCTCTAACATACTGTTTTGACAACTATTTTTTATATTGTTGTAAATACTAATAAATATATGTGGAGCATGTTTATAAAAAATCAAAAAAATAAAAAAACCAAGACAGTTTAACAAATAAATTATAATATTTTCATTGTTGTTGTTTTTTTTGATGCCACAAACAATAAAGATTGTGTTGTATTTATTATACTTGGATTCATTTATTCAATATAAATAATTAATTTTTATTATTGATGTATGTGAATCATTATAAAATATACTAAATCTAGTTGAATAAATATGATAACTTTTGAAAAATTTAAAAAAAACTTGAAAATTTTTTTAACAAATTTGTATCGTGCACGCATAAAGTCTTTCATTTTTGTGGCGAGAAGGCGACTTTTTGATTGGTCGATTCACAGCGGCCAAACCAGGCTGCGCACTGCCATACCTGTAGTATTTCTACCATGCCGTCGAGATAGGACGTTAGCAATATAAGGGGAACTTATGGGACCGCTAAAGTTAGCGGCAATATGGCCGATTTCAATATGGCTGCTGTTTTCAATATGGCGGTCCATCAGAGCATGCGCAGTTTGTAAATTCTGTGATTCGAGCACTTTTTGTTGACTTCCGTGACTCTAATTCTACTGTTCAACTGAGTTGAATAGTAAAAATTAGATTCACGGAAGTCGAATTTACCATCGCCATATAGAAAACAGCAGCCATATTAAAATCGGCCATATTGCTGCTAACTTTAGCGGTCCCATGAGTTCGCACCCTATATAGCAGAGATGGGCATGTATAAAACATAGCGTTGATGACATTCATAGTGCTTCGGTGGTAAAATTTGGAACTACTTACAAAATGTAAATAATTTTCTTTTAATTTTTATTCAAAAAACTTATGTTCTGAGTTCTTTTTTTTTTTGTTTTAATTTCTTAGTTACAGCTGCTAACAGTATTTTTTATTTATCAAAATAAATTAAAAGCTCGATTTTCAATACTTTTTATAACATATTATTAACATATTCCTGCACCCGTGTTCAGAGGATGTTCTCATTAGGGCGTTTTTTTTCCGATGGTTGCGTTTGTGAAGCTTTTCTATATGAAATCTATATAAAAAAAATTTCGTCAAGCGCCATCAGCGGAAAAAAAAAGCCCTAATGAGAACAATTTTGCCCTGTGAATACGGATGCTGGCAAGCGTAGGTAGGGTAAAGATTTTCTAGGTTTTTTTTAGTAATATCTAGTGTTAAAGTACTACTTTACACGTCAATGTCGCAGAATAGCATCAACGTAGTGGACCACAACGATTATTGTTTCTTTATTTGTTACTAGATAATTTTGTGGGTATATGCTTACGACAAACTAGGCGCTTTTTTTCAGCGGTTTATTTCTTTCCTTATTTATTTTTGAGCATGCGTAGTTGAATGCGCAGTTGCCAAAAAGTCAGTGTGCAATAGCGTAGTACATGAGGGGTTAGATTAGTTATGTTTTAATTTCTATTTTTCAAGATTCACGTATTCGGTGCCACTGTTTTCTTTTAACGTAAGTATAATATTCACATGAGTATGATCATGCGCAATAAAGTGAAAAAAAATAAACCACTGAAAGAAAGGATCGTATTAGTAACTTTTGCTTGTACAACGCACTGAGCATGTGCAACAATCCACGTTGTGTCGAACTTTTAAACATGACTTTCCTCATTTCCAAAACACTGTGATGTGATATAACTTTATTAGGCGTGATTTTTCAAGCAATTGTACGTGTTGCGCATGCTCAGATCATTTAGAATTACGTGGCCATGTCTACAAGCGACTGTTAACTCGTCATGAATGTGCACCTTGAGGCTGACAGAACAAGATCATGACGATTACATATGCCTGTATGACCGTACATGCAAATTTTTTATGTACTATTAGAGTTTTGTGTATGCGCTGAATAATAAACCTCATGAGCTTCTTTTTCCTATTTCATTCTATCAAGAATAACATTATTTTTAGTTTTGTAACTAAGTGTACGACAGAAGCGCCATTCACTGCTAAGGTGGATTTTTACTTAAACTATTAGTTACCGATTGATAAATTTTTATTTGTCAGCGACAAATAAAATATATGTATGCTGCAATTAATAATTTGTCAGCGACAAAATTATTCGATATTTTGGCGATCATAACATATTTAAATGTTTCAAAATACGGCACTTGTTGAGATCGTGACATGACAATATTTTATTATTAATAATTATAATGATAAACAATTATAGATTTTCATCTTGTTTATTACATTTTATTTGTTTTATTCATTTTGTTCAATATATACTTTACGATATGAGTACAACGCCACTAACAGCAACCTCTGGTGGAATAAAAAAGTCCATTGTGAACTTAGCTACGTATCAACAATAATAAACATCATGATCTTCTGTAAACAAACAAAAAAATAATACAAGTGCTTTATTATTTTTTATCTCGTAATAGTTTTATAATAAAAAATAAACCTAATCAATAAATTGAATAATTAAACATGGTTGACAATTTAAGCTTGGAGGTTTTGGCAAAAATTTTTTCCTTTTTGCCAATTTACCCAGAAAGACTTTGTGTTGTTCAACAAAGTAAAATTTAGAATTTCAAAACAATTAATTTTTAATTTTTTTTTCTCTGTTGATTTTTTCTTTTTTTATTAATTAGTGTGTTTGTAATGGAAGAAAGCTTTGTCAAAAATTTAAATTATTCATAATAATCAACTTAACATTCAATCTCAATAAATAAATTATATAAATTATCATTTCAACTGTTTTATTATATCAAACGATTTTAATTTGCTTTTTAATTTAAAAATATATAACTAGAGAAATATAATTTTTTTTTACTTTTTTTTTTTGTCAACAAAACAACGATATATATATATAAAAACAAAACATAAATTTACAATTAATGTCGCTAAAAAGCCTCAATTTTTAAATACCTGTCTATTTATCATACCTTTAATAATCAAAAGACGTGAAATATCCAAAAAAATGTCAAAATTTTGAAGTATAAAGTTGAATAATTTGCTGGATAAAAAAAAACTAAAAAAAAAATTAGGCGCTGCAGTATTTATTATTATATTATTATTATACCATGTATCGAAAAAGCGCCTAATTTTTTTTTTAGTTTTTTTTTATCCAGCAAATTATTCAACTTTATACTTCAAAATTTTGACATTTTTTTGGATATTTCACGTCTTTTGATTATTAAAGGTATGATAAATAGACAGGTATTTAAAAATTGAGGCTTTTTAGCGACATTAATTGTAAATTTATGTTTTGTTTTTATTTCACTTATTTTGTTTAAATTAATAATAAATTATATTTGTAATTCGTCTACTTTAAATTGACCGTGAATACCATAATAAATAATAATCGAATACTAATTTTCTGGAATATAAAAATTTAAACGTGTATGTATACTATATATGTACGCTTTAAATATAAAAGGAAAAAGAAACAAATTCTGCTATACCATCAATGATAAATAACTAATACATGCGGCTGCATACACACACATATATGCATGTAAAAAAAAATTCAGGAGTAGGGATAGGCGCGGGGTATGCGCAACGTATCCGAAGAAATTAGACATTTCAGCTTGAAAATTTATTTTTTAGTAAGATTTAATACCTGGCTTTTACTGACTCTTATATCTTTTTTATTATTTGTTGGAAAAAATCGAGAGTAGGCTCATTGGAAAGAGAGGCATCGATATATATAATGAAACTGTTTTTATTTTTTTTTTTTAACAAATAATTAGAACGACATTTGATAAATTAAAAACGACGACGTCACGGACCACTGACTTAAAATACTTATACCCGGTAAAGAGTCTCGCTTTTTAAAAATTGAGGCGAGACTCTACCGAGTCTCTTGATATATTCATAAAGTACAACAAGATTTTTATAACTCAACATAAAAAAGCACATGAATTTTCATTTCTTGTGAGAGCTGTTTTTTGAACACTTTATTTGCTTTCTTTGATGTTCCACTGTTTTGGATTTGCCATTTCCCACTGAATAATCTGATGTAGCATTTGTAGTGGTTGATTGAACCCATGTTTTCGTGAGCAACAGCACCAATTAAACGAAAAATTTTTTTACCATACATTATATCACATGGTATATCTTTCAGTTGCACCGTGGTCTTGTTGTTTTTGAATCCACTTGTGAGTGCATTTATTTTCATTCCAAATAACTCCATGTCAATTAACAAATAACCCTCGCATTCAGTTTCTTTTGTTTTTAGATTCCCACATTTATCACAATGTCGATAATTTTCTTCTTCATACAAATCTATTGCCTCTTGCAAACTTTGTATACCATGTTCCCACAATGGATTCAAATTAATTTGCATAGTTACCAACTTTTCTGTTCTCTTGGGCGTTTTACATACACTACAAAATATATTCGATATAATAGATGGATTAGCTCAGAGCAATTCTTCAGCAAGATTTGCCAAGTTTACATTCAAATCTAAAATTGAATCCACTGGTTTTTTATATGACAATAATATATTTGCCCTCATTTTGTACGTAATGTCACAACAACCCTTTACCGAAAATAATTTTATAAATTTATGCATTGGGCTTTTACTATTACTTATATATTTGTTGAATTTGTCGTAATTTTCTTATATCTTGATGATGGTCTTTTATGCAAGTGCTCAATATCTGGACAGTCGTCTACATATTTTGCTTTTTTTTTCTTTGGTTTCTCATTTTTAACTAAACCTTTCCAGTTTTCTATTTCATTTAAATGTTTATGTTTAGGATTTATTTGCAAATGGTCATCATCATCATCATCATCATCATCATCATCATAATCGTAATCATCATCATCATCATAATCATTATCATCACCATCATTATCATCATCATCATTATCATCATCATTATCATTATCACCATCATCATCATTATCACCACCATCGTCATTATTATTATTGACATCATAATCATTATTATCACTTTTTTTATAATTATTGATTGTTTCTTAAGATTTATCAGCGTCACAGTTGTTAGACTCATTTTTTCTTGTAATGACATAATGTTTTTTATTATTTTTATCAGAATATTTGTAAGTGATATTCATTACTAAACTAGGTTTATTGTTCTTCGAATCAGTATTATTTAATGTTATATCTGACTTGACTGTATCCACTTTTTGACTTTTTTTATCGAGGTTGATTGTTTTTTGTTCTGTTTCTTTTTTATTTGTTGGTTCAATCATGTCATATACTGGTGTTAGATCGATTTTGTCATTTGAGTAGTGTTTTTCAAGCATCATAGAAGATGTGTTATTTCGTATTGTTGATAAATCAAGTATTTCATCAAATTCATATGAGTTTTTATTTTCAACTACCGTGAAAGGTGATGTTGTTACAGTGTTGATCATGGTCGAAGTGAATTTTGGATTTGGCATGTTATTTTTTGAGTTGGGAGAACTATTGGTATAATTGTATGGATAGTCATACAATTGATTGTGATCCATCATATCACATTCAATTGATGAATCATATTCTTTTGATGATGTATCAGTTACTATTGGATTAATGATATTTTTGTCTGGCGCCATGTGATTAACTCGATCTTGAGCTCCGAAAAGGTTCATGGATCCTCTCATTGAATTTAAATGCACTATAATTGCTTTATCAGGACGTAAGTTCTTTTTTTTTTTTGAATATATTATGTTTTAATATACGAAAGTAGGCTTCACTTCTCGCTGACGATGGTAAATCATTCATCTTTTCAACACCATGAAGTAAGCCGTGACGACTGTATGTGTATGGCATGATTGCAGTCCACATTAAGAATGATTTACATAGTTTTAACAGTTTCTCGACAAAGACAGTAAATTTATATGGATTTTTACGTCCTATCGATTTATAAATACTAGATTGATTTATCTGTTGAAGAAAATCATCTATTTGTGAATTAGAATAATTTTTTTCGTCAATATCTTGGAGGTCATCGAAACTTGCCAACATACTGTTATCAGCTATGGTCATGTTTTTACTATCTGGTAATTGTTTCATGAGATTCAAAAGATTGGTTACTGCCATGTGACATTTATCATTTTTATTCGAAATATCTTCTAGCGATGTACGAGCAACGATGATTACATCTGTACAAAGTTTTTTAAACTCATTCATTGATCGAGTTCTCGCAAGAAGTACAATGCATCAAATAAAAAAATGTTTGACTTGTCTGTCAGCTTTGGCAAAAATTTTCCAATCACACACAGATTTGATCAAATGGGCAATATCTATTCTCACCAGACACATTTTTTCGTGTGGGTGCAGTTGATTTGTTGATGTTGCTTGTTCAAAACAAGTTTTCAAGTAATCACTGGAAGACTTGTTATTAAATGCCACCAAGACTGCATTGATGAGTGCACCCGATCTATCGAGAACAACCTCGTCGGGTACGTCACCACCTGCTCTTAACCATTCACCAAGTCCAAATTGAATTATATTGGTGTCATGTCTGGCAGAAAACATTTGAAACACAGGCAATATCTTGCCTAGATACAAACAAATCATCTCATATAGATAAACAGGACTTTTAGTACCATCTGCATTTCGAACGTATCCTACTAAACTTCCTGTTGCATCAAAGCTATCTTTAAAAAATTCATGATATAGATATATTTGTTCAGGAAGCCAATATAACACAAAAAATTGGTCATTTCCAACTTGATGAATTGATCCCATGCAGTCTGGGCGAGTCTTTAAATCAGCTACAGCTTTTTTGGTACATAATCGACTGGACCAATCTTTAATTTTTCGTCTTGATATTGTTGGTGAGCTTTCCGTAATACATTCGATGAGTATAAGTCAGCAGGTTCAAAATCATTGAATGACATTTCATTTGCTGCTTCTTCACGTCGCCAAGCATACGCAGACTTTCTTTCTAATTTTTCTCCTACCAATCTTTTTTTTTCGCCTTTTAATTGACGTTTACGTTTGTGAGAAACATTTGATGTATCGTTTGTTGAAATAATACAGTCAAGGCCTCCATTTCCATTTAAGTCACCATAAATATGAATCTTGGTATTACATTCTTTACATATTCCTTTGATAGTTAAAAAATCATACCCTGGCTTTTTATTAATAATTGCATTTTTAAATGAAAAAGGGCATGGCAACTTGAATTGTTTCCATATTTGATTATAGAATAAATCTGGCCATCCAGGAAGCAAAATTTGATATTTTCTGCCATTTTTATACGTCTTTGAAGCGATTCTTAATCTTCCCTAAATATCCGGCTCTAAATGAAATTTTCTCTCAATTGGATCCAGGATATTAATGTCATCACTCATTGACCAATTGGAACAATCTTCTGATTTTTTATTTTCTTTAAATTTTTTGTTTTTAATTGGGATGGATCCATGTATTTTGTCAGATACGTCATTTCTGTTCTCTGTGATGTATAAATGTACATACTTTTTACTTAATTTGACTACACTTGCTGCATTATTTCATACGTCATCAGAAGAATTTTTGTAACTTTTTTTGTCTTCATACATAAAATTGAAGTTTTTCAACAGGTTGTAGATGTCTTGTGGACTTTTTTGAGGTTTTCGGCCAGCCATAATTTTCGTTGTTCAATTTGAAAAAAAGCACTTGTGAGTTACTTTTGTACATAAAATTTAAGAATTTTCGTTTCGATGTTATAATTATTACTTTTAAATCTCATTCAGGAAATGTGAATTCTTATTTCAGATAGACACTCAGCATATGGATATTATAGGATTTCTTCAGTCACCAAATTACGTAGATAAAAGTGAATATATTCAAGGTTTATTAGAAGACGGTGACAGAATATTTTTTATTTGGAGACCTCGAAGATTTGGGAAGACATTATTATTGCAAATGACTCGAGAAATTTGTAAAGGAGATCCGAAACCGTTCAGAAATCTACATATTGGACAAAAAGAAAATTGTTATAGCTGGAAGAGATATCCAGTTATCAATTTAAATTTTTAAATTGTGGAGGTATCTGCTGATAAAGAAAATTGTGAAAAAACATTTCAAGACTCTATAAAAAAAATGATTGTTCAACATAATTTAGAACATGAAATTTATTTATCTGGAATAACGAAAGAATTCTATACGCCTGCTGGCGTTCTTGGTGCACTTATAATAAGATTAGAGCAAACATACAGTATCAACGTTGTTATTTTAATTGATGAACTAGATCATCCATTAATTAATATAGATTCAACTGAAATCAGAACCATGAGATCAAAAGTTCTGAAATCGGTTGTTATTGTTTTAAAAGATAATCCAAAAGTCAAAACCGCTTTGATTCTAGGTATTATGCCATGTTATTTAACAGGTCTTCTATCGGGATTTAACACTTCGAAAAATCTTACTTTTGGTAATAAAATCAATTCCATTTGCGGCTTTACAAAACGAGAAATTTTAAATACCTTCAAGCAGAGACTTTTTTATCTAGCCAGGTTACATAAAATAAGTTTTGATGAACTCATCGATCAACTGAAAACGCAATATAATGGTTATCGATTCAGCTCTTCACCAACCGCTATATACAATCCGTGGTGCCTTGTAAAATTTATGGAAAACGGAACATTAGAGAACTTTTGGTTGCAATCGGGTTCACAAACATCATTAACAAATTATTTAACTAAAAATTTAACGAGAATAAAATCTGTAGTAGATAAGGAGGAAACGTCTTTCACAATAAGCAAAGATGATTTATTGTCTTATGAAACTAACGGCGAAATTGATGTTCTGAGTTATTTGTATTTTAGCGGTTACCTGACAATTAAAAACTATTTGGAAGTTAATTTACGGACAACATATACCCTCGGTTATCCAAATACTGAAGTAGAAGAGGGAATTCAAAAAGTTTTGTCAAAAGACAATTGGAATAATATAGTCAAGGAATTTGTGAAAGATCAGAATAAAACGATTCAAGTCCGGAAAGAGATTGAATTGGGACAGTTTAAAAAATTTATGGATACGATAAACCGTAAAATATTCCGAGTACTTAATTTTTTGGCTGTAGATACATACAAAAACTTCTACGAGACTATTTTATACTTATATTTCAAAGAATCTCATATTTTTGACGAATTGAATAGACAAGTAGTTAATGAACTTGGGGTAACTGATTTATTGGGGAAACTCAATGAGGAAAAACGTATTAATCTAGTAATTGAACTGAAAAGAAACGATTCAAGTGAAAGATATCCTGAAAATGAAAAAGAGTTGGAATTGTTAAAACTTAAGGGTTGTATAGAAGGTTTAAATCAAATAACTAAAAAGAAGTATTACACATTAGTAGAAGCTAATGAAAAAAATAAAAAAAAGAATGATACTTGTGAATTTCTATTAGGAATTAATATTGTTATTACTGATCGGCGAGAAGCTAAACTTATATACATTAATATGAAAGACTTGCACCCAGTCAATCCTCAAATACCAAAACTGAAGATTGAGCATCTCGATCAATTTAACCCAGACAAACCATGTTTTATTTACAAATACGATAAAAACATAAAACGTTATGTTCAAGAAAACTAAGTTATTTCAATGTATATATTTAAAAAAGTTTAAAATAAAGAAAAGAATTAAATCATTGCTGATCTAATAAATTATTCTTATATTTCATGAAAAATTATTATTTAATAAACCTTCTAATAAATTTTAATTTTCAGTTTTATTACATATGGACAAAATCTGATAAATTTTAACTTTAAAGTTATTTTATCATTATCATTTTACTTATAATTATCATTATCATTATCATCTGATTTATTTTGACTTTGGATTTCATGAGATTTCAAGAGTTGCTATCTAATTAACCTGAGTTTGATGGAATTAGAATACACTCTTATGCTCATTCTAATACAGTTTTTTTTTTTTAAATTATTAGGGAGAAGTTAAAATTCTTTGTAAGCGGAACCTAGCGAGACTATCCAACCGAGCGGTTTAGTTACATTTCAGTTTTTCCACGGTTGGGTTTATGCACGGTTTTTTCAAGGTTAGAGAAAGTTATTTATCTAAAAACGAACGGTTGAAAATTGCGCGAATCCAGCACCCGTATTCAGAGGATGTTCTCATCAGGGCTTTTTTATTCAGATGATGGCGCTTGTGAAGATTTTGTATGTGAAATCCATGGAGGTAAATAAGGAGTGTAAGCATTGCTTTTTTACTGTGTTGAAGCATAGGCTGTCGCTGAAGCCTAAATTTCGGAGCAAGTCAGTTCGAAAAACTACCAACTGCAGCGCTGACATCAGCCTTTGACTAAAAAAAAAGACAGAACAAAATATTCTTATTCACTCTAGCCTGTACAATTATGTTTAAATATCTTCTTGGACCATTCAGGTGCATGCAGTTTAACTGAATTTAATTATTAATAAGAATTCATTAATTAAAATATACAATCACATCTTATTTTTTTATATTTTTCAATAAATTTAAAGGTCATCTTATTACTCAAGTTGTTCGAGGAATGTCATTTCTTCAACGTGCTTTCAATTACACTTCTTCCAACAGTTGAATAGATAGATGAATCAATTAAATATTATACAAAAGTTTTCTTTAAATAAACTAATTCCTAGTCTAAATTATTTCCACAGCGAAATTTTCTATAATAAATTGAAATAGTTGTGGCCATGTGGCTGAGGAATTAATTTGGACTACAAATTATTTTACTCAGTTACATCAATTCCTTAGATACATTTGTCAATAGTTTTTTTATTAATCATTTATGGCAAATGTTGCTAAGAAAAGAATGTAATTGAATAAATTAATGCGTAGTCTGAATTAATTTCTCAGCCATTTCCCACAAATATTTGAATTTATTATAGAAAATATTGCTACGAAATTAATCTAGACTGTTAATTAATTTGTTTACGGCTTTATTTTTTTCTTAGATGCGTTTGCCATAATTAATTGATTAAAAAACTATTTGCCAATGTTGCTGAGAAAAAGATGTCATCAAATACATTAATTTATAATCTAAATCAACTCCACAGCGATTTAAAAATCATTGTGTCAAACGGCTGTGGAGTTAATTTAGATTATAAATCAGTTTACTTGGTCACATCCTTTTCTCAACTATTTCTGCTATAATTAATTTATTAAAAATCTATTAAGCGATTAATAACAAATTTACACTCCTTATTCACCTCCATGGTCGAGGTATATAAATTTGAAGTATGTATCAAATCAATATGGATACTTTTTCATTGTATTATTGTTTTATGTGTCCAAGAAGACTAGAAATACAGGAGGACTTACTCCCTATCTCGCCTGTATATGAAAACCGTATCGCTATGTGATCGCTGCATAATTAAGGGGCGCTAGTAGTACCACGGTAACGTGCGCGACTTGTATCGCTTTTTTTTACAATGCGCATAATACAAACATACTTTTGACAAACACTAAATGGAGCTGAATGGAGCATTACACAGCTGTCAGAATTTTCTGTTTATCAGTCAATTAATTTATTGCAAATTATACTAATTTAAGGGACTCCTCAAATTTTAAAATAAATAAAATTATCGTTCACTTGATATCACTTTTATTATAGTATGTTGAGAATAAAACTATATATACATATTATATATATATCTATATCCACTGTGATTGGATGATATTTATTCGATATGGATATTAGGGTGGCCCTTAAAAAGGTCAATGATAAATTTTTATGAGTGCACCCCCTAGAATGGTTCCAAATAAATAAAAAAAAATCCTGACAAAATTTCAAAGCTCTATCTTAATATTAACACGTGCCTCAAGTCACTTACTTTTTCCCGTTTAATTAACATGGCAATTTTTCTATATTTTAGTAAGAATACTGTAGCGTCGTCAAAAAATATGTAAAAAATCGCATATTATGCCAATTTCTTTATTTTTCTATGTAGAATTTAACCGCTTTCACCGCTCGCCGAAATTTTCATTATTGGACCTACTATATGGGTCGACCCAACTCAAAACTCTTTGAATTACATTGGAAAAAAAAAACTACAATCCGTTTACACTGGATTCTTCTGTTAGCATTTATAATCTGAAAGATAAAAATAATAGGTCATTTTTTTTGAAATATCTCATATGATTTAGACTTATTAACTACTCTTTCAAATACGAAATGGCGGTCTGACTTTATTGATCTAATTAATTAAAAGATTTTAAAAAACACTCAATTCTGTAAAAAATTTTAATTTTACTATTCTCATTATTAACATTAATATTATTATTATTTTTATTATTATTAACATTATTATCAAAATAAAGGTCGTATTGCAAAATCCATATTGCAAATGCTGAGCTAATCTATATCGATTTGTAAACACAATAATTGAAACTCAATGAGTAATATTTAATTTACTGTCAAAATTCAATATAGGCTCGAGTATGTAACGACGTACTATATGAAAAGCTGATTCTTCAACATGCGTAAGACAGTGTTGAATTAATGACATATTTCGGATTAGTTGGGAAATTTTGTTCGTATTTTACAGTATCATACTTTTGTTTCATATAATAACCAAAACAATAATTAGTGTATTCGTTCGCCGTCGTGTCGTGATTCTGTCGCAGTAAATGGCACTTGTGGCGTGCAGTGACATAAATAACTAAGAAAATGGAAATATCAACAGATTTTTTTGATCCCAGATAGAAATTGAGAATCCGTTCGACGTTGATTCGAAGTCGAATTTCGAGCTCGGAGCTCGATCCGACGTCCGTACGTATGTCGGTTGGGCATCGAAACGTTACGCTGAAGTAGCTCTGACGGACGTCGGAATTACAGCTCGCATCAAACGCTCGATTCGACGTCGATCCAGAGGGAGCTCTAACATAATTTTGTGAGTGAGATTAAGAACAAGAGGTTCTTATTGAAGGAACTTTCATAGTGAGTAGAATAACTAATTAACGTTAATATAATAATCAATTTATGAATTTGTGTTCGGATTGATTATTTTATCCGTTTATTATTATTTAATATTCAATGAATAGCTGTAATTCACTATTATTGCGAAGGAATTTTATTATTTATTGATTTATTATTCATATTAATTTTTTCGTTGGTATTTAAATTTATTTTAAAAAAATTATATTAATTTTATTTGTCAAATAAAAAAATGAAATAACAAGGGACAGCAGCAGCGGAGAAAATAATGTGGCTAAAAAAATTATGTTTTTTGCAACATTAATTCCTTAAAACATAATTCTTGGGCAACAATAATTCCTTATAGCTACATCTTTTCCTGAGCTACTACTTTTCCCTGGACATTTTTATTTTTTGAAAATAAAATTACATGTATATTATATATTGACACAAAAAAATGTCCAAGGAAAAGCAGTAGCTAAGGAAAAGATGTAGCTAAGGAAAAGATGGAGCTAAGGAATTACAGTTGCCAAAAAATTATTTTTCAAGCAACATTATTTCCTGAAAAAATAATTCTTCGGCAACATTAATTCCTTAGCTACATTTTTTTCTTAGCTACTACTTTTTCTTAATATTTTAATCACTTATTTGACAGATAAAATACATACAATTTATTTTAATAAATTGAAATACCAAGAAATAAAATCAATCGAAATAAATAAATAAATCAACAATTAAATCCTATTGCAGTAATAAAGAATAACTATTTATCAAATATTCAATAATGTTAAATGCATAAATTAGTCCAGATTAGACAAGATTAAATTCAAAAATTAATGATTATATTATCATCATTATATTAAATTAAACTATTTATTTTAATTGATATGAAAGTTCTCATAATGAGAACCCTTTGTCTCTCAATCTCTATTACAGAATTGTATTAGGGCTCCTTCTGGATCGACGTTGAATCGAGCGTTTTTCGCGTAACGTTTCGACGTCAATCCGAGCTCGATTTTCGACGTCCACTGAATGTTGACTGTCGGAAATCGACTTAGATTTTTACCTGGGATGTAATTCAGAGAGTTTTAGGTTGGGTCGACCCATATAGTACGTCCAATATTAAAAATTTCGGCGACCGGTGAAAGCGGTTAAATTCTACATAGAAAAATAAAGAAATTGGCATAATATGCGATTTTTTACATATTTTTTGATGACGCTACAGTATTGTTACTAAAATATAGAAAATATACCATGTTAATTAAACGGGAAAAAGTAAGTGACTTGAGGCACGGGTTAATATTAAGATAGAGCTTTGAAATTTTGTCAGGATTTTTTTTTATTTATTTGGAACCATTCTAGAGGGTGCACTCATAAAAATTCACCATTGACCTTTTTAAGGGCCACCCTAATGGATATATTTATTAATAATAATTGAAGCAATGACTAAAAATATAAATTTATTATGGATATATTTATTAATAATAAAAAAAAAACAATGACTGAAAAATTATAAATTTAATATCAAATATTTATTCAATTTTGCATGATTCATTCGAGTATTTACAATCATTGTGCCAATTATTATTATTATTATTATTATCATCATCACTAACAGGAATTATTTCTTCTATGAGTACATCATCATCATCCTTTTTTAAACAATTTGCAATCTCCATTTCCCAGGTAGAAATTTAATGTCTATTCGACGTCGAATAGCGCTCGATTTCCGAGGCCCACGCTCCGTTCGACATCGAAATTCGAGCTCAAAACGATGTCGGAGGGTGACGCTATTTGATGTCGAATCGACGTCGTTTCGGAATTGTTCATAAAATAATCGCTTGCATTGAACTTTGATAGATGGCAGTAAAGTCAAGTTCTATATATAAGTAAAGAAGGCAATTTTTTTTAGTAGCACTATCATTAAAAGCAATAAATTAAAAAAAAAATGCCTCATACGCAGGGATGCGCATCTGTGAGTTTTTGAGTTGCTTACAATTATCCATGAATGAAACGTTTGAAACAGGATAAAACGGATAAAACCCACGTGATCTCTCAGTAGCTCAAATTTTTCAGTTGTCACATGTTAATTTATACAGAATTAATTCAGCCATGGAAATTAAAATGTAGACAACTTCCTTTCCTTAGCTAAAATTTTTTTAATAGCTTTTTCTTAATTTAAATAAATAAAAAGCTGTAGGAAAAATGGTAGCTAAGGAAAGGATGTAGTCACATGTTAATTTCTACGAAATTAATTTTGCCAAAGAAATTAACATGCAGAACACATCCTTTCCTTAGCTAATATGTTTCCCATAGCTTTTAATTTATTTAAATAAATAAAAAGCTATAGGAAAAATGGTAGCTATGGAAAGGATGTTGTCACATGTTAATTTATACGAAATTATTCGTCAATTGACTATTATATATACTGTCAAATTCTATGGCAGCTCTCTCCAGTTCTTCTTGTTGTTCTCTGACGATGTTTCTCTCTTGCTCCAATGCTTCTTCTTTCTCTTCTGATGGTCTGAGAGCTATATTTTTTAGATAAACAAATAAGTAAATATTATTATTTTATTTATTTATTTTCTTTAAATGAATTATATGTATATGAACAGTTTTATCATACTTACAAAAAATAATGATTGGCATTCTTCCACATGAATGAAAAATTTTATAGTATCTTAAAAACATAAGAATTAACATTATTAAATCAAGTAATTGATATAAATAAAAGAATTATGTGTATATATATATATATATATTACCACCCAGAGTCACATCATACTGCAACTCATCGAGTGCCACTGGTGTCGTCTTCTTCTGGATAACTGGAGCCATTATTCCAGTAATCTGTAATACAATGAATAAAAATTATATTTTATAAAAACCAAACAAAAAATTATAAACATTCGAATTATACTCGGCAAAATAGTTGAGATTGGAGTTCTATTATTTCCTATACATTTTGTATGAATATTAAAACCACCTGTGGATAAAAATTTATGCAGTCTATTATTATTATTATTATAGACATGTTTAATGATTTAGAAGAAATCTTTGAATTTGAATATAAAAAAGTACTTACAATAATTATTCATCAGTCTTGATGAATACATTAAACTATGTATTGATGAAAGATTATATTCAATTTGAGAAACGATATTTATTAAAAGAAATATAATGATCAAATATAATTATGCATAAAAATCGAATATTACCATTTTTAAATTATCCTCTCGCATGTGTAAATCATATGAAACTCCAGAACGCTCATCCTCTCGATACTCTCCCTCAATAACAATCAGTGGTGCAATTTGGGTGGAAAGTCAATCCAACTGAAAATCAAGAAAATTAATAAATTAACAAATTGAAAATACATTAATCAATAAATTAAAGACATAGAATGATAAATTTATAAATACTAATAAATAATTTAAAATGTTGAAAATATCACTTACCTCATTGTTATAAAATTCATGAATCATCTTGTCCAAGTTTTTTCTGCAGCTCCTGGTTCACAGTTTTCAGCAAGTCCTAAACTGATTCGATATTTTCGCAGTTGTACTTGGCTTATATATCCCAAAATAAGGGCTTAGGTGGGGATCATTAGGATGATGATGGAAATAGGAAGTTTGTTTTTCATGGAAAGCATTTTTCAAAAGCTGTGCATAGTCACAAAATGACTTATAATTCTGAAAATTAGATATGTATACAATAAAACAATAAATAAAATAAAATGAATAAATAAATGAATGTAATAATGTAGAAATCATAATAATTTCAATAAATATTAATGTAATGTCTGCTATGTATAATACTAGTGTATTATACTACAATTCAAAAATAATATTATTACCACAGCCTGTAAAATGAATTATGTTTCAAAAAATGTGTAAATAAATAAAGTAAATAATTTTAGAATGCATTGTTTTTTATTTTATAAGTGTGCTTTCTTTATCCATTGATTATGAGTAGTATCGAAACCCAAGAATTTTACATATAATTCATTCCCACGTTTTTTTATTACTTTTTCAATCAAATAAATATTTGGATGTTTGACTGAATGTAATTCTTCCTCATAAAAACATCCTTGGATAGGGTTTTTTTGATAATCTTTTAACATGTATGTTACTGGATTGGTATTGTTGATTTTTACAATTTTAAATATTTCATTAGTATAATTTGGTATATATCCTTTTTCGAAAACATACTTATATTTTGATATTCGAACAAAATCATTCATTTTTAATTTTGCAATATGTTAGTAGTCGGCATATAGACTATCATAACGTTGTTTTAACTTGCCAGCATGATTTGGAGTCACGTCAGCAGGCTTCATGCCAATTGTTCGATGTTTTCTCTCGTTATATTCCTCTAGAAGAGATGATAGTATTTTTCCCCACTTGTATGTGCCTTGAAAACTAAATTTCATCCACATTATACGTTTTAATGTGCGATTAAAACGCTCACAAATGGATGCTTTCAAGTGTGTGAATGTAGAATACATGGGTATTTTATATTTTTTCAACAATTCATTGAATTTTGAATTTTTAAATTCTTTTCCATTATCTACATGCAAACTTTTTGGAATGCAGCCAAGTTTTAAGATGCTTTCAAATGCTTTCGTAACTTTGATTGCATTTTTATTTTTCACAGCTACAGCCCATGCAAATATTGAAAAGTTGTCAATTACAGTCAATATGTATTTATAGCCATTATTTTCAGCAGCATATGGAATCATTTCCACAAGATCAGCTTGCCAGGTCTCATCAATGTCACGAATGTCAAAATGTCTTCTTGAAAAATTTTTTCGCGCAGGCGCATGAAGCTCTTTAACAATATCACATTTATACTTTGCCATGTTGCATCAACTGATGATATGCACTAACTAATTATTAATATGCAATTTTCTTAATATATTTTCGCAATTTCTCAATAATCGATATGATTTCATTATTGTGGCTGGAGTTTCCAGCTGCTCGTGAGGCAATCAGTGATCGCAGGCGTTCGACAAGTTCTTTAGGATCATTCCACCATACATAATCTAGTTGTGGAATATTTCTTGTGCTTTGGAGACTCATAGTTGTAAAAGATCAGCCCCATGATGCTCAGTTATATGTGGTGAAATATATTTCATAAATTTTGATGAAGCTGGATTTCTGATAGATCCAAGTGGATCATAGCATTTTAGATGACCATTTGTATTTATGATAATATTAGCATAATTTTTTTTATCAATATCTGTCACTTGATTTCTCTTCGGACTTTTCATGAATAATAATTCTATTATTCCTGGTGTCATTCCATATAAATTATTATCAATATATACACAATTGTCCTTAAAAGAAACTTCAGCAGAACCAATTTTATAATAGGACCTGAATTTTCTCACTCCAAAATCTTTATCCCATGCTATTGTATCGATGGTGTTAAGATAATGATTCACCAAGCTATAATCATCATTGATACTTGTAATATTATTTTTTCTATGACTTTTTTTGCACTATTTTCTTCTTCTTCCACATTTATTAAAGTATCATCGAAAATTTTGCTATTTTCATCAATTTTGTTATCTTCATTTTCCTCATCAAAATTGAAAACTTTTGATGCCTTAATGTTTTTTGAATTTGAAACTTTATCACTAATCTGTTTGAGTGGTATCAGCAGTGGCTTAAAATAATTAATCGATGACAGCTCTAAAGTATCTTGATTATGTTATAATAATTTATGTTTTTGTTGTATTACTTTTCGAATTTTTCCTAATTCACTTAAAATATTAGATTCTTCCACAAGGTTTTCTCTAGTCAGAGGCATCTTGCACTCTTGGTGTCGTGAACTGTTCTGCTCACTATTTTGCCCTCATGAGTATGATACATTATTTATTTTATGCATCAATGCTAATAAATGTATCAAAATTTTTTCTGTATCGTCCAGCATTTATTTCACTATCTTTATTAATAACAATAAACTTATAATTATCTTTATGTTACAAGGGCAGTGGGAATAATGTGTAAATTTCCAAAGCGTAAGAGGGGTAGTGCGCTTTTTGGAAATTCACACATTATTACTACTGTCCTTAGTAACATAAAATATAGTTCGTTACATGTGCCCAATCAGAGAGCCCGCTCACAACTCATTTGGAGGGGAAATTCGCTGAGTGGGCACTTGTAACGAAATATACTATTCCAGTATTTCAAGCACATGGTTCTAAATTTTTCGAATGTCATGTCTGTGTTTACATGATCATTATATATATGCCGCAAGTTCATCTGATCTTGTTTAAATAAATGAGAAAATTTACATTATCACGAATCAAATGTTTTGGTATACGAGCGTATGACTGGTTTATATAAAAACTGTCAACATTTTTATGCCCTCCTTGACAAAAATATGCTCGAATAATATATTGTTTTTCCATTGCAAGTCATCAAAAATAAATATGGAATTTGGCTTCGCCTCAGCAACTGGTACAACTTGCTCATTGTCAGAAAATGGATAGTAATTAATCCCATCCAATGTTTCCAAGAGTTTTTCGAGATATTGATATTTAGGTTGATTTAATGACTTTGAGTAAATATATATGTTTTCAAAGCGCAAACCATTTTCATCGATTAACAAACTCAGGAGACAATTAGTTTTCCCTGTATTTGATGGTCCGCAAATAATTGATCTTATTGTATTTGGCAATAAATCACCATGACGTTTTATAGTATTCACCCCAGCACCACTTTTTGATGTAATTATATCGAAATTTATGATTGACAATTTTTTTGCTTGTGTATTGAACTCCATCATGGCTCATACTAAACGAAATCAAACTGTAGAGAACCATCTATATCTGCCATCATTCAGTATCATTCAAGCCATGGCTAAATACACTTAAAAAAACGCCAAAAAAACTGGCAACTTTGAGTTTAAAAATAAAAAAATTAAAAAAAATAAAAATTCTAAGAAAAAAAAGAAAAACCATACAGCTGGTGATGGATTATTAAATAAAATTATAAATAAATTGCCAGTTGAACTTCATATTCCTGGATATTCATTCGCTGGACCTGGGACAGAATTGGAAAAACGTCTGGCTCGTAGTGATCAAAGCATCAATCCTCTCGATAAATTTTGTAAGAATCATGATATTGCGTACGCAGCAAGTCCTAATGATATGCTTGCAAGGAATATGGCAGACAAAATACTTGCTAAAAAAGCATCATCAAGAGTTTTTGCGAAAGATTCGAGTATTGGGGGACGTGCAGCAGCACCCTTGTGGCTGGCACCATGAAAATAAAATCTAAACTTGGTATGGGCATGAAAAATTCATAAACTCCAAAAGCCAGTATTAAAAAAAAAGAAAAAAAAAAAGAAAAATGGAAGAAAAAGAAAATTGCCATTGAAATTATTCAAGCAGCCAAAAATGCAATGCATTATGTAAATGATAATCAGATGAATACTAAATCAGCATTACAAGCAGCAAAAGTTGAGATGAAGAAGTCTGGGGGAAAATCAAATATACAAGTACCACGAATTATACCAATACCAAGTAAGATAGGTGGCGCTCTACCATTATTGATTCCAATTTTGACAGCACTCAGCGCCATCGGTAAAATAGTTGGTGGCGCTTCCGGTGTTGTAAAAACAATAAATGATGCAAATTCCGCAAAAAAAAAAAAATACAATATTTTTTGAGGAAAATATTTGTGAAATTCATTTCAAGCAATGGGTGACTAAGCCAAGAACGTCTTTAGAAACTTTTGTGAAAAATTCGAATGAATTTATAGACACTCTTTGTGAATCGGTTATAAATTTGAGACCACATTCATTTATAGCTAAATCACAAGAAAATTCAATGAAAAAAATTAAAGAGACGCTAAGTGAAGGGGAATTTTTAGTCATATGTGATTTTGCAGAAAATTATGCGTTTATAATTGAAGATGCTGCACCATGATATCACTGGAATAATCTTCAAGCCACTATTTGCACGGTGGTTGTTTATTACAAAGAAGGTCATAGAAGTTTGTGCATAATATCAGATTGTACTAATCATGATTCAATTGCGGTGTATCATTACACAGGAATTATAATTGATTTTATCAAAACAATAAGTAGCAATGTAAAAAAAATTATATACTTTTCTGATGGTGCCCCGCGAAAATTCAAAAATTATAAAAACATCATGAATCTCTATTATGACGAAGAAGATTATAATATTAAAGCCGAGTGGCACTTCTTTGCAACAGCCCACGGAAAAGTCTCATCTTTGTGATGGTGTAGGAAGAACTTTAAAAAGACAAGCTGCGCGGGCGAGTTTACAGCGGTCTTGCGACAAGCAGATTACTAATCCACGAGAATTGTTTGATTGGGCAAATTCATCTAAATGTCTCCCCAACATAGAGGTAAAGTTTGCAGAAAAAACTTTTTATGATGAAGAAAAAGAAAAACTTAAAGAGCGTTTCGATACTTCGAAACGAGTACCAGCTTTACAAAGTTTGCACTGTTTTTTGCCCTCAAAAGATGGATATATCGTCGGCAAACGTTTTTCTTCTTCGATACAAAATAAGCGCTATAAAATCGTTTAAATAATTATCTTCTGTTCTATTCAGTTTATATAATTTTAAAATTAACCATTGAAGATGTCTACTTGAAACTATTGTAATTTCATGATAAAACCATAAAAATCTAAATACAATAATAGTTGATAAAACACATTCTTTCACTTATACATTTTTTTCGAACATTCTTTCGTTAAACTACCTATGATAAACCTCTCAACCTTATAATAAACTTGTAAATTTGATAATTTCAGTAACTTTCACACAGGAATCGATGAACAGATAAAATTGAGTGAAAAAAAAATTGATTTTACCGAAAAATTTTTCGAATAAAAAATGTTTATAACTGAAATTCCGCCATTTTGAATTTTTTCGATTTTTTTTTTTTTTTTCCTTCGACTTTTTTCAAATCCTACAACTTTTACTCGAATCATTTTTCAATTCAAGCTATATATTTCGAGAAAAATTGATTATCAGATCAAAATAATATAATGTATGATTTTAGTAATTTTTACATAGAAAAAAATTTTTTTTATAGTGAACCCATCGCCATCCCATGATGAAATTTGGAAATTGAGCTAACTTTGTGCTCTACTATTTATAGAAAAAAAATTAGAATTTTAAAAAAATGGCGAAATTGTAGTTTACTCTTGTAAAGGAGGTGTTTTTTTATTCTGGCTCGGCGGTTAATGATGGTAAAAATAAGAAAAAAATCAGAGGTACATCTGAGTCGATGACTAACCTAAAAAAAATATTTGTCTTTAAATCTGAGGGGGTGAGGGAAAAAACCCTGTGAGTTGACGTGGAAGGCCCCATATATATGTATGTAATAGAGAAATCTATCTTCTTGTCTTTTGAGACTCCGCTCTCTCTTCTCTTCGAGTCCGGCCACTAAGCTTAACGGTGCGTCCGAGCTTTCTTGTAAAAGTTGTATTGGTGATGTGGCTATGTAGTCCGCTCAAAAAGTCTGGAAGGTCGTCATGGTCGGGGAAAACTGAAAAAAAAAATACGAGTGGGTCCGTCGGGAGATTAGAAATGGGATGGTGGGTGGGAAAGTTGCGTATAGTATATGGCGCGCGTTTCGGTAGGCTTCGGTCTTTTTCGGAATTCGGTCATACTACTTTAGTGCTGTGTGTTGAAGAAGGACGAAGGATGAATCGGTTTTTTTTTTTTTTATTATAATTATTATCTTACTCTCGCGTGCTCACATATATTTCTCGGTTCTTCTTCAACTTTAATTATTTCTGAGCAAACGCAAAATAAGAAAATTATAAAAATTACCTTAATTATTAATCAACTATCGAGGAATATAATGAGAATTTTTATTTGTTGACCATAATATTTGTTTATAAAATATTAAATAAATGAACAACCTCGGTATTACCAATGTTGAGTATGTCTTAATTGTTTATTTATTTAATATTTCATAAACAATTGTTCCGGTTGACAAATAAAAATTCTCATTATATTCCTCAATAGTTGATTAATAGTGCATGTTAATTTTATTATTTTCCTATTTTTCGTTTTCCCGGAAAAAATGAAAGGAAAAGAAAAAAAAAACCAAGCGTGGGTGATTGAGTATACCGAGATTGTTTATTTATTTAATATTTCATAAACAAATGTTTCGGTTGTCAAATAAAAATACCCATCATATTCCTCGATAGTTAATTAATAATTGTGGTAAATTTTATAATTTTCCTATTTTTCGTTTTCCCAGAAATAATTAAAGAAAAACCCAGAAATATATGTGAGTCGGTGATTAAGCATATTTTTTAATTAGTTTTTTTTTCAATTATTTCTGGGAAAACGCAAATAGAAAAATTATGAAATTTGCATTAATCATAAATTATCTATCAAGGAATATGATGGGTATTTTTATTCGTCAACCATAATATTTGTTCATAAAATATTAAATAAATAATAAATCTCGGTATGCTCAATCACCCACGCTTGGTTTTTTTTTTTTTTTCTTTTTCTTTCTTTTTTTCTGGGAAAACGAAAAATAGGAAAATTATGAAATTTACATTAATTATTAATCAACTATTAAAGAATATAATGAGAATTTTTATTTGTCAACCGGAACATTTGTTCGTAAATAATAACTAAATAAACAATTAAGACATACTCAACATTGGTAATACCGAGATTGTTTATTTATTTAATATTTTATAAAAAAATATTATCGTTTACAAATAAAAATTCTCATTATATCTTTCGATAGTTAATTGATAATTAAGAAAAATTTCATAATTTTCCTATTTTGCGTTCTTCCAGAAATAATTGAAGGAAAACTATATAAAAAATATGCTCAATCATCGACTCATATATTTCTGGGTTTTTCTTTAATTATTTCTGGGAAAACGCAAATAGGAAAATTATAAAATTTACATTAATTATTTATTAACTATCAAGGAATATGATGGGTATTTTTATTCGTCAACCGGAACGTTTGTTTATGAAATATTAAATAAATAAACAACCTCGGTATTACCAATGTTGAGTATGTCTTAATTGTTTATTTATTTAATATTTTATAACCAAATATTATAGTTGACAAATGAAAATTCTCATTATATTCCTTGATAGTTGATTAATAAATAAATTTAAATAAATAATAAATTTTATAATTTTCCTATTTTCCGTTTTCCCGGAAAAAATGAAAGAAAAAGAAAAAAAAAACCAAGCGTGGGTGATTCAGTATACTGGGGTTGTTTATTTATTTAATATTTTATAAACAAATATTATGGTTGACAAATAAAAATAAATAAAAATAAATTTCAAATGACATGATTTGGTAATGACATGACTTGATAACTTTATTAAAAAAAAAAAATAAGAAAATTCAATTTACCATCTTCAATAATCAAACTGTCCAAGACATTCAATCTTAAAAAAATTAACCCTAACATATAAATATCCAAGTCTTCAATTGTTTTCGATGTACTGCATTGTTTCATTTTTATATTATTTTGATGATTTTATAATTTTTTTTTTTGTATTTCATAGTTAGTTCGTCTATTGTTGGGAAGTTTAATCGACGTAATCCCGACGTAACTAAGTTAGAGTTGCCGCAGACCTTACGTCGTTTTTACGTATAACGTTACGCCTCCTCGACTCAAACTCGACGTAGTAAAAAATGAAAATCCAATAATATAATTTTTGTTCGAGGAATTCATAACTAACAAAAATATTCTATAAATTTGTTCATTTTTTATAAATTTTTTGATTAATATAATTTATCAATACTTTTGATTGTTTTATTTATATAAATTATTATATTGTTAAGATGGGAATAAAAAATAAAATTAAGATGTATGTGACAAGCAGTTATACAAATAATTTCAAAAAAAAAAAAAAAGTCCCTAGATATATTATTCTTATTCGACAATCATTATTTTTTGATATATTTCCATTTGTATCTTATTATTTTATAGATAAAGAAAATCAACATTCAACAAATTGTTGAATTCCATTTTGTCAACTTAATTATAAATAATAATTTATATACATAATAATTTAATTATTAATTTGCATAATACCCTATACAATGGAAAAACGCAAGGTAAATTCATTCACATCAGCCGCTCAGAGGATGAAAAAATATAAAGAACGGAAATAAGGATCTAAGAACTGATGAAGCATTCGGAGCATATAATGAACCTGGGCATCGAGTTGCAGCATCATCATTATGCTTTATTGAACCAAAAATAAACATGAAAACAGCTTTTGTACATGATTTTATGCACCTTGGATCATAATGGCTATACTGCTTAAGTTTTGGTTTGCAGCTAAATCAAAGTTTGAAGTCAGTAAAAATTTCAAAGATGAACTTTCACGACGATTAGAAGTTCTAAAACTTATACCAGTTGAATTTGCAAGAAAAAATCGGTACTTACACGATTTTTCTAAATATAAAGCAACAGAAAACAAATTTATGGTGAAAGTTCAGTCTCAATAAATGTTTATGACTGTTGCTGATGATGTGGAAAACATCAAATGCAGTTTGAGCAAAATAAATGCTTTCTGTTTTGAAAATTATTTAGGACATATTAAAAGACAGTAGTTAAACAGGGCCGGTTTCAGATCAGCGGTAAGGGGTTAAGAGGACAGAGGTCGGGACCAGGGGTGTAAGATCGAGGGTCGGGATGGGGGAGTCTCAATCGGGGTGTCTGGATCGGGGGGTCGGGGTCAGGGAGTCAGATCGGAGGTGTGAAGCGATATCGGGGGTGACAGATCAGAGGTGTAAAATGAAAGAGGTCTAACACCATTAGAAAATTCGAAAAGGTTCGAAATGCTTCTAGAACTTTCGAGATACTTCTTTTATAATAATAATTTTATTATTAATAATATTAATAATATAAATAATAATATTAATAATAATATTAATAATATTATTAATATTAATAATATTAATAATAATTCAAATAATCATATTAATAATAATATTAATAAAAGTAATAATGATTGAAAATATAAAAAAAAAAATTCTACAGTATAACATCTGACCTTGTATCCACCTGTCATTCATTAAAATAAACGGAATCATAAAGACAAGTGACAGGAGAGAATATGGTAGAGGAGATAGCTGACTATGCGTTCCCACTATAGCCGCAAGCATTCACCCATGTGCGTTACAGCGAGACCACTCCCTCCCGTATGTATAACTCACCCACGCATAATCCTCTACACAGCGCGCGACAACTCCTTCCCGTCTATGAAACCCGCGTCGACTACAAGTATTCAAAAGACTGAAATATACGAAGTGAACAATAAAATGCAAGAAAGCAATAAATTTTTTAATACCAATCAATTATCGTGGCAGAAGAGAAAATCTGTGAAAAAATAAATATAAAAAATTATAACAATCGATTAATCTAAAGCCTTGGAATAAATACTGTCCTAAAATTTGTTTAAATAATTGTCATCACAAAAAAATGGTGACTGGAATAAATAATGACAATTTTAGTGAACAAATTTTTTAAAAACAATATTCATTTCAAGGTTTCAATAAATCGAGTGTTATAATTTTAAAATAAATATTTATATAAGAGTTTGTTTAGATTATAATATTGTGACCAAACTGTTTCTTTCCTTATTCTTATATTAGCTATCTTGTCACATCTTTTCTTTCTACAAAAATATCTCCAAAATCATTTCGTTCATCATTACTCATTGTGCAACAGGCCAGTGATTATATAAAAGCATTGAAAAAAAACAGAGAGATGTCTGAGGTGAGTATAAGTGCAATTACTTTGTTGATTTTTTTTTTTTATTTTTCAAAATTCTATTAAATATTTAAAAATTTCTTTAAGTTAATAATAATTAGAAAATTAAATATTGAAACTGTTTTTCAAAGTGTACTTTTGTTTAATTCGTTTTTCAAATTTTGTAGAACATTAAAAAAAAATATATATATATATATATATATCTTACAATTAAATAGCTGAATGTTAAAATTTTATAGTGCAGTTTGTGAGTGTATATAGTGAAAAGTTGATAAGGGAAAAAAAAGTGAAAAAAGAAATTGAACAGCTGATGTTTTGATAAATAAATCTGTCATCACATGTGTCTATACTCGCGTACGTCTGGACTCATATGAAATTGTCCAGAGCGTTTTGGAAACTTACAATTCTATATACTTTTGTATGAGTAAGTATAGAAACCCATGCGAGTATATAGTCATGCGTTTATACTCGCGCGAGGCTATGCTTTCTCATACAAAAGTATATCTATGCATATATAAAAGTATACAGGGCGTTGCACTGCTTTCATATGAGTGAAGACTCATGCGAGCATATATATATATATATATATATACACTATTTATCAGCTCTGAAATCTTTTTTTTATTTTTTATTGAAAAATAATTCATTAACTAATTTTTTTTTTAAAATTGATTAAAAATTGATTGACAAGTTAAATAAAATAATATATTTTTTTTCGTTTTTCTTTTGACAGCTATCGAGTTCAATTCGTTTGTGAGGATCCACTTTACACGGTATGGATAACGAATAATCTTTTGAAATATACAGATATTGATACACTTGAATATGTAATAAAAATTATTGCAAGAACAAGTGGGAGACAACTTTTAAATACTGTAAATGTTCAGTTTGGAAGAAAACAAGTAGAAGTTGTCAAATGTGATCGAGAAATTTCTTTCACTTATTCCAAAAAAAATTTAAAAAATAAAAAAAAAAAACTGAGTAAGTTTGATATACATAAACTATGTAATGAATCAAAAATAAATAACCATAATTATTTATTCAATAAAATTTTTCCACTCATTTATTATATGTTAAATATAGTCCTTGATAAAATAATTTCGAATAAAATTGACCTTCAATATGACAGATTTTTATCACACCAAAAGTCGGGATAAATGAGGCGTTATATGATGTCGGTATATTGTTTGAAAAATCATCCCTCGAAAAAAATAATCCATTGAGAATCCATCAAATAATTATTGTTATTGCAGGTTTTTTTGATTATTTATTTTTTTTTGGGTCATTAATCGAAAAGCGAATAATTGGTTTTCTGAAGAATGTTTCATGTGATTGAATGTGTAAATAATCTGGGAGATATTTTTCTATTTTTTATTCAGTAATCAGAATTTATAGTTTTGTTTCTAAAGGGATTTTTTTATGTGATAATCAGGCGACGAGATGTATTTCATTCCAGTGAATGATACTGAAGAATAAAAAAAATTTTTAACCATCTATTCTAAAAAATATTATCATAAATATATATATAATAATAATCCTTTTTTTTTCATTTTCGATGACTATGTATTCAATTATTTTTTTTTTTAAATATCATGGATAAATAAAAAAATAAATATAAGTGTATTTTTTTCATTAAATTATAATGAAAATAAATTCGCTTTTTTTCAGTTTGAGATTTCTTTGTTTTATTTTTCAGGTTTTTTTGAAAGTTAATTTTTTTTTTTTTTTCTTTCAATTTAAAATAAGAGTATTCCAGTTTTTTAGTTTCAATAAAAAGATTTTTCAATTTTTATATATTTCAGTTTTTTTTGGAAAAAAAAATGTATTTGGGAGTTTTTTTTAAATCAAAGTTTAAATATTTCAGCCAGCTTTTTTTTTTCAGTTTTTCAATGACAAATTTTCTTTATTGTTTTATAATTTTTTATTTATTTCAGGTTTTTAAAGAGAAGTACACAATTCAAAATTTTTATGTTCAATGACATTTATTTTATTAGAATTTAGATGATTTTATTATTCATACTTATGATTTTTTTTATGATTAAACATCAATAAATTCACATTTATAACTGTTTGGAGCAGTTTCGTCAGTTCGCATCGCAAGATTGTGGGCATCCACCATCGTTTTCATTTTTTTAAATTCTTCATCTGCCTCCAAAAATATAGATAATTTATTGGGTAAAAATATATCGAATTCATTTTGGATTGTCACCATAACTTTCCATCCATATTTTGTATTTGCTTTTCGAATCTCAGTAATTTTATACTCAGCTCCAGGTGTTGAATCAGCTATTTTTTTCAATGGTCGATGGTTACTGGCAGAAGCAACTCCGTTGATTGTTGATAAAAAATCCATGTTTTCTGTAAAAATAATTTTTAAAAAATAACAAATGATGAGTATTAAAATTCCTATGAAATAATAGATTAATAAAAAAAAAAGTATATACCTTGATTTTTTTTGACACGATGAATATTATTCAAATGGTTGACTTGAATTGATGATGAGGATTTCGATCGCACTCTTTTTATAGTGAGAAAATGTTCTAGAATGTACGACAATGTTCGAGAATGTTTGAGCATGTTTTCGATAGTCTCAAAAAATTGCATCAGGCTTTTTTAAAGTCCAAAATAGTCTAGGACACTCTCGAAAGATCGATAATTATCTCAAAAATATCGATTAATCGATTATTTTCAATCTTTTTCGAAGATTCTCGATTCCTCCAGAATATTCTTGATTTTTCTAGAAGAAAAACTCGTTATATAAAGCGTAAGACGTACATAGCACGCTCAGTTTTTCTAATTCTTCTGATAGCAAAGTACTTTAATAACAATCAAAATGAATTCAGAACAGTGTCTTAAATTAATAAAAATTATGGAGCAAGCATTCAAAATAATTCGTACACCGGAAGTTGTAAATTGGTTAAAATTTAAATAAAAAAATATTCGGCTTTTAAACAAAGCATTAGAAAATGCGAAAACTAATGGTGAAAAAATAAGAATACAAACGACAATATCTCAGCTGAGATCATTGAATGAACAAAAAAATGGTGCTGGCATGGGAACTGATAATAAGAAACTAAGTGATAGAGTGAAATGGTTAGATGGCAATTCAGCTTTTCAGGGACGTATAAGATCAGGAACCATAGTTAATCTCAAACATACCGATTTACAATTATTTTTAGAAGATTAAAAAAAAATGACAATTAACCGTTTAAAAAATATTCTGTTTTGAAAGTCCAGAAAAATTCCAATTACTAAAAAGAAAAGGAATCTTCCCATATGAATACATAAATAACTGGGAAAGACTTGATGATAGAAAATTACCATCAATTGATGAATTCCATTCAAGATTGAACAATAGCAATATTTCAAATGATGACTATAATCATGCTCAAACAGTTTGGCAAAATTTTGCAATTAAAACACTCTGTGACTACTCAGATCTTTATTTAGCTACAGATGTTTTATTATTAGCTGATATTTTTGAGAATTTCCGTAAAAACTGTTTGTCATCATACAACTTAGATCCTCTTCATTACTTTACAGCACCAGGATTTTCATGGGACTGTATGTCGAAATGTACGGGTGTAGAATTAGAATTACTAACAGATGTGGAACAACTATTGTTTATCGAAAAAGGAATACGTGGTGGAGTAGCTGTATGTTCTAACAGATATGCAAATGCTGACAATCAATACATGGGTGATGAATATGATTTGACCAAAGAGGATTCGTATCTCATGTACCTTGATGTAAACAGTTTATATGGATTGGCAATGTCACCGCATCTGCCATACGGTGGTTTTGAGTAAGACAATGATAAATGGTCAGTAGATCAGATTTTATCAACACCTGATGATTCTACGACAGGTTATATGAAGTTGATTTAGAATATCCTGAAAAATTAAATGATCTACATAAAGATCTTTCATTGTGTCCAGAACACAAAGTACCACCTAATTCTAAACAATGCAAACTTATGACAACTTTTTTTTCAAAAGAAAAATACATCATCCATCATAAAAACCTCAAGCAATATTTAAAACTCGGTATGAAATTAATAAAAATTCATCGAGTTCTCAAATTTGAACCTTGGTTGAAAAAATACATAGATTTGAATACCGAAAAAAGACAAGAAGCAACAACGCAATTCGGAAAAGATTATTATAAACTTTTAAATAAGGCTGTATATGGAAAATGTATTGAAAATGTAAGAAAACAAAAAGATGTTGAAATGGTTACTAGGTAAGACAATGGATATAGTGCTAAATACTATATTCGACAACCAAATTTCCATAGTCTGACAGTATTTGGGGAAGATATTGCTATTATTGAAATGAATCGAACAAAAATTGATTTTAATAAACCAGTCTATGTAGGATTTTCAATTCTTGATATATCGAAAACATGTCTTTATGACTTTCATCATAATTATATAAAATCTAAATTTGGTAACAATGCAAAATTAATGTATCACGACACAGATAGTTTATTATATAATTTTAATTTTAATATTTATGAAGAAATAAAAAAAAGTTTAGATAAATTTGATACTTCAGATTATGCTAAAAATAATATTTTCGAAATGCCTCGTGTAAATAAAAAAGTACTTGGACTCATGAAAGATGAAAGCTGTGGAAAAATTATAACTAAATTCATTGGTTTAAGAGCTAAACTCTATATATTTCGTGTTCTTGGAGAAGAAAAAGATACTAAAAGAGCAAAAAGGGTAAAAAATTCAACTTTAAAAGAAATTACTTTTGAGGATTATGAAAAATGTCTTTTTGATCATGAGCTATTAACAAAAACTCAGTATTTAATTAGAAGTAAGATACATAAAGTCAATACTATAGCACAAAAGAAAATAGCATTAAGTTGGTTAGATGATAAGCGACAATTGTTACCAAATACTACTGATACTGTGCCATGGGGTTATAAAATAAAAAGACAATAAACATATTTTTATAATTTTTTATTTATTCCAAAATTATAATATATATTTTATTTACAGGTCTGATTCATTTATCCAACTAGTGTGCGAGTCATCAAAACGTAACCATTTTACATATAATTTATTACCACGTTTTTTCACTACTTATTTCGATTAAATAAATGTCAGGAAATTTAACTTTTGTCAATTCTTCCTCATAGAATCCTCCTTCAATTGGATGATCTTCATAATCAATGAGCTTATAAGTCACTGGATCCGTATTTTTTACTTTCTTGATTGTAAAAATTTCTGTAGTAAAGTTTGGTGTATATCCTTACTCAAAAACATTTTTGTATTTACTAATTCGAACTTTATCACCAACTTTCAATTTATTTATAATATTTCAATTTACTTTGAAATTTTCATAAAGATTTTTCAATAGATGCTTTTCATTTGTTTTATTTATATCTATCTGTTTCATTTTTATTGTTCTGTGTTTTGAGTTATTATAATTTTCAAGCAGGCTCGATAAAATTCCTAACCACTTGTAGGATCCTTGATAAGTGAATTTTTCCCACATTTTATTTTTCAGAGTTCTATTGAAACGTTCAACAATTGATGCTTTCAGATTGCTGTATGTTGAGTACATATTTATTTTGCGTTATTGCATAAGAGCTTCAAATTCCTTGTTGTAAAATTCTTTTCCTTGGTCAACATGTAAATTTTTTGAAATACGTCCTTCATCAAGTACAGATTTCATTGCTGCTGTAGCATCTTTTCCAGTTTTTGATTTTATTGGTATAGCCCATGCAAATTTTGAAAATACATCAATAATTGTGAGCAAATATTTATAGTTTCAATTAACAGATGTATAAGCTTGCATGTCAACTAGATCTGCTTGCCAAGTTTCATACAATCCTCTAATGTCAACATGAAGGCGAGTATAATTTCTCCGAGCGGGTCTGTGTAGCTCATAAGCAACTACTGCTTTTTTATGATCCATTTGAACGATTTTCAAGTGTTCTGATACGATTATCTGAGATTGTTAGTTTATTCATTATTTTAATTTCAAAATTGCCAATTTCAGTGCTCAATGTGTTGAGTGATTTTTCAAAATTTAGTTTGAAATTCTCAAACGCTCTATTCAATGAAGTTAATCTGGACTTCAATGTCTGAATGGATTCTATATTCTGGAGTGAAAGACTTTGTGCTGTTTCAAATTCAAGACAATAATTCTTAATGATTCTTGAAATTGAGACTGAAGTGAATTGGCTATTAAATTATTATTATCAACATCATTTCGTAGAGATTTATTTAATTGATATAAAATTCGTGTTTCTTCTTTTATGATTGTCTCAGTAATTTTAACCGATGTTGCATCATTCGATTCTACCGGATCAGCAACATTACACAATCGTTTATTATTTATAGCATAATGTCTATCAAACGATTCATAGAAAACATCATTATCATCTTTATCTTCCTCTTTTTTTTGTTCTTCTTTCACAACAATATTGTCAAGTTC